>NW_027183702.1:0-101419 GCF_041296385.1 Aphelocoma coerulescens | reverse complement strand
CTCCTCAGGACCCCTGAAAAGCCACACCTTAGCCCCGCCCATTTCCCCTTTAGCCCCGCCCCCTCCCGGGCCCTGCCGACCCAAATTCCCCCCCACCAAAAACCCCCCAAAACCCCCCAAAATTCCAAAAAAAAACCCCCCAGAGACCCCCAAAAATCCCCTTAAAGACCCAAAATTCCCAAATAAAAGCCCCAAACCCCCTAAATCTCCTCAGGACCCCTGCAAAGCCCACCCCTTAGCCCCGCCCATTTCCCCTTTAGCCCCGCCCCCTCCCGGCCCTGCCGACCCAAATTCCCCCCCAAAAACCCCCCCAAAACCCCCAAAATTCCAGAAAAAAACCCCCCAGAGACCCCCAAAAATCCCCTTAAAGACCCAAAATTCCCAAATAAAAGCCCCAAACCCCCTAAATCTCCTCAGGACCCCTGCAAAGCCACCCCTTAGCCCCGCCACTCCCCCTCTAGCCCCGCCCATTTCCCCTTTAGCCCCGCCCCCTCCCGGCCCTGCCGACCCAAATTCCCCCCCAAAAACCCCCCAAAACCCCCAAAATTCCAAAAAAAACCCCCCCCAGAGACCCCCAAAAATCCCCTTAAAGACCCAAAATTCCCAAATAAAAGCCCCAAACCCCCTAAATCTCCTCAGGACCCCTGCAAAGCCACCCCTTAGCCCCGCCCATTTCCCCTTTAGCCCCGCCCCCTCCGGCCCTGCCGACCCAAATTCCCCCCCAAAAACCCCCCAAAACCCCCAAAATTCCAAAAAAAACCCCCCCAGGGACCCCCAAAAATCCCCTTAAAGACCCAAAATTCCCAAATAAAAGCCCCAAACCCCCTAAATCTCCTCAGGACCCCTGCAAAGCCACCCCTTAGCCCCGCCCATTTCCCCTTTAGCCCCGCCCCCTCCCGGCCCTGCCGACCCAAATTCCCCCCAAAAACCCCCAAAACCCCCAAAATTCCAGAAAAAAAACCCCCAGAGACCCCCAAAAATCCCCTTAAAGACCCAACATTCCCAAATAAAAGCCCCAAACCCCCTAAATCTCCTCAGGACCCCTGCAAAGCCACCCCTTAGCCCCGCCCATTTCCCCTTTAGCCCCGCCCCCTCCCGGCCCTGCCGACCCAAATTCCCCCCCAAAAACCCCCCAAAACCCCCAAAATTCCAAAAAAAACCCCCCCAGAGACCCCCCAAAAATCCCCTTAAAGACCCCAAAATTCCCAAATAAAAGCCCCAAACCCCCTAAATCTCCTCAGGACCCCTGAAAAGCCACCCCTTAGCCCCGCCCACTCCCCCTCTAGCCCCGCCCATTTCCCCTTTAGCCCCGCCCCCTCCCGGCCCTGCCGACCCAAATTCCCCCCCAAAACCCCCAAAATTCCAAAAAAAAACCCCCCCAGAGACCCCCAAAAATCCCCTTAAAGACCCAAAATTCCCAAATAAAAGCCCCAAACCCCCTAAATCTCCTCAGGACCTCTGCAAAGCCACCCCTTAGCCCCGCCCATTTCCCCTTTAGCCCCGCCCCCTCCCGGCCCTGCCGACCCAAATTCCCCCCCAAAAACCCCAAAATTCCAAAAAAAAACCCCCCAGAGACCCCCAAAAATCCCCTTAAAGACCCAAAATTCCCAAATAAAAGCCCCAAACCCCCTAAATCTCCTCAGGACCCCTGCAAAGCCACCCCTTAGCCCCGCCCATTTCCCCTTTAGCCCCGCCCCCTCCCGGCCCTGCCGACCCAAATTCCCCCCCAAAAACCCCCCAAAACCCCCAAAATTCCAGAAAAAAAACCCCCAGAGACCCCCAAAAATCCCCTTAAAGACCCAACATTCCCAAATAAAAGCCCCAAACCCCCTAAATCTCCTCAGGACCCCTGAAAAGCCACCCCTTAGCCCCGCCCACTCCCCCTCTAGCCCCGCCCATTTCCCCTTAAGCCCCGCCCCCCTCCCGGCCCTGCCGACCCAAATTCCCCCCAAAAACCCCAAAATTCCAAAAAAAAACCCCCCAGAGACCCCCAAAAATCCCCTTAAAGACCCAAAATTCCCAAATAAAAGCCCCAAACCCCCTAAATCTCCTCAGGACCCCTGCAAAGCCACACCTTAGCCCCGCCCATTTCCCCTTTAGCCCCGCCCCCCTCCCGGCCCTGCCGACCCAAATTCCCCCCCAAAAACCCCCCAAAACCCCCAAAATTCCAAAAAAAACCCCCCCAGAGACCCCCAAAAATCCCCTTAAAGACCCAAAATTCCCAAATAAAAGCCCCAAACCCCCTAAATCTCCTCAGGACCCCTGCACAGCCACCCCTTAGCCCCGCCCATTTCCCCTTTAGCCCCGCCCCCTCCCGGCCCTGCCGACCCAAATTCCCCCCCCAAAAACCCCCCAAAACCCCCAAAATTCCAAAAAAAAAACCCCCCAGAGACCCCCAAAAATCCCCTTAAAGGCCCAAAATTCCCAAATAAAAGCCCCAAACCCCCTAAATCTCCTCAGGACCCCTGAAAAGCCACCCCTTAGCCCCGCCCACTCCCCCTCTAGCCCCGCCCATTTCCCCTTTAGCCCCGCCCCCTCCCGGCCCTGCCGACCCAAATTCCCCCCCAAAACCCCCAAAATTCAAAAAAAAAACCCCCCAGAGACCCCCAAAAATCCCCTTAAAGACCCAAAATTCCCAAATAAAAGCCCCAAACCCCCTAAATCTCCTCAGGACCTCTGCAAAGCCACCCCTTAGCCCCGCCCATTTCCCCTTTAGCCCCGCCCCCTCCCGGCCCTGCCGACCCAAATTCCCCCCCAAAAACCCCAAAATTCCAAAAAAAAACCCCCCAGAGACCCCCAAAAATCCCCTTAAAGACCCAAAATTCCCAAATAAAAGCCCCAAACCCCCTAAATCTCCTCAGGACCCCTGCAAAGCCACACCTTAGCCCCGCCCATTTCCCCTTTAGCCCCGCCCCCTCCCGGCCCTGCCGACCCAAATACCCCCCCAAAAACCCCCCAAAACCCCCAAAATTCCAAAAAAAACCCCCCCAGAGACCCCCAAAAATCCCCTTAAAGACCCAAAATTCCCAAATAAAAGCCCCAAACCCCCTAAATCTCCTCAGGACCCCTGCAAAGCCACCCCTTAGCCCCGCCCACTCCCCCTCTAGCCCCGCCCATTTCCCCTTTAGCCCCGCCCCCTCCCGGCCCTGCCGACCCAAATTCCCCCCCAAAAACCCCCCAAAACCCCCAAAATTCCAGAAAAAAACCCCCCAGAGACCCCCAAAAATCCCCTTAAAGACCCAAAATTCCCAAATAAAAGCCCCAAACCCCCTAAATCTCCTCAGGACCCCTGCAAAGCCACCCCTTAGCCCCGCCCACTCCCCCTCTAGCCCCGCCCATTTCCCCTTTAGCCCCGCCCCCTCCCGGCCCTGCCGACCCAAATTCCCCCCCAAAAACCCCCCAAAACCCCCAAAATTCCAAAAAAAACCCCCCCAGAGACCCCCAAAAATCCCCTTAAAGACCCAAAATTCCCAAATAAAAGCCCCAAACCCCCTAAATCTCCTCAGGACCCCTGCAAAGCCACCCCTTAGCCCCGCCCATTTCCCCTTTAGCCCCGCCCCCTCCCGGCCCTGCCGACCCAAATTCCCCCCCAAAAACCCCCCAAAACCCCCAAAATTCCAGAAAAAAAACCCCCAGAGACCCCCAAAAATCCCCTTAAAGACCCAACATTCCCAAATAAAAGCCCCAAACCCCCTAAATCTCCTCAGGACCCCTGCAAAGCCATCCCTTAGCCCCGCCCATTTCCCCTTTAGCCCCGCCCCCTCCCGGCCCTGCCGACCCAAATTCCCCCCCAAAAACCCCCCCAAAACCCCCAAAATTCCAAAAAAAACCCCCCCAGAGACCCCCAAAAATCCCCTTAAAGACCCAAAATTCCCAAATAAAAGCCCCAAACCCCCTAAATCTCCTCAGGACCCCTGCAAAGCCACACCTTAGCCCCGCCCATTTCCCCGTTAGCCCCGCCCCCTCCCGGCCCTGCCGACCCAAATTCCCCCCCAAAAACCCCCCAAAACCCCCAAAATTCCAAAAAAAACCCCCCCAGAGACCCCCAAAAATCCCCTTAAAGACACAAAATTCCCAAATAAAAGCCCCAAACCCCCTAAATCTCCTCAGGACCCCTGCAAAGCCACCCCTTAGCCCCCGCCCATTTCCCCTTTAGCCCCGCCCCCTCCCGGCCCTGCCGACCCAAATTCCCCCCCAAAAAACCCCCCAAAACCCCCAAAATTCAAAAAAAAAACCCCCCAGAGACCCCCAAAAATCCCCTTAAAGGCCCAAAATTCCCAAATAAAAGCCCCAAACCCCCTAAATCTCCTCAGGACCCCTGCAAAGCCACACCTTAGCCCCGCCCATTTCCCCTTTAGCCCCGCCCCCTCCCGGCCCTGCCGACCCAAATTCCCCCCCAAAAACCCCCCAAAACCCCCAAAATTCCAAAAAAAAACCCCCCCAGAGACCCCCAAAAATCCCCTTAAAGACCCAAAATTCCCAAATAAAAGCCCCAAACCCCCTAAATCTCCTCAGGACCCCTGCAAAGCCACCCCTTAGCCCCGCCCACTCCCCCTCTAGCCCCGCCCATTTCCCCTTTAGCCCCGCCCCCTCCTGGCCCTGCCGACCCAAATTCCCCCCCAAAAACCCCCCAAAACCCCCAAAATTCCAGAAAAAAACCCCCCAGAGACCCCCAAAAATCCCCTTAAAGACCCAAAATTCCCAAATAAAAGCCCCAAACCCCCTAAATCTCCTCAGGACCCCTGCAAAGCCACCCCTTAGCCCCGCCCATTTCCCCTTTAGCCCCGCCCCCTCCCGGCCCTGCCGACCCAAATTCCCCCCCAAAAACCCCCCAAAACCCCCAAAATTCCAAAAAAAACCCCCCCAGGGACCCCCAAAAATCCCCTTAAAGACCCAAAATTCCCAAATAAAAGCCCCAAACCCCCTAAATCTCCTCAGGACCCCTGCAAAGCCACCCCTTAGCCCGGCCCATTTCCCCTTTAGCCCCGCCCCCTCCCGGCCCTGCCGACCCAAATTCCCCCCGAAAAACCCCCCAAAACCCCCAAAATTCCAGAAAAAAAACCCCCAGAGACCCCCAAAAATCCCCTTAAAGACCCAACATTCCCAAATAAAAGCCCCAAACCCCCTAAATCTCCTCAGGACCCCTGCAAAGCCACCCCTTAGCCCCGCCCATTTCCCCTTTAGCCCCGCCCCCTCCCGGCCCTGCCGACCCAAATTCCCCCCCAAAAACCCCCCAAAACCCCCAAAATTCCAAAAAAAACCCCCCCAGAGACCCCCAAAAATCCCCTTAAAGACCCAAAATTCCCAAATAAAAGCCCCAAACCCCCTAAATCTCCTCAGGACCCCTGAAAAGCCACCCCTTAGCCCCGCCCACTCCCCCTCTAGCCCCGCCCATTTCCCCTTTAGCCCCGCCCCCTCCCGGCCCTGCCGACCCAAATTCCCCCCCAAAACCCCCAAAATTCCAAAAAAAACCCCCCCAGAGACCCCCAAAAATCCCCTTAAAGACCCAAAATTCCCAAATAAAAGCCCCAAACCCCCTAAATATCCTCAGGACCCCTGCACAGCCACCCCTTAGCCCCGCCCATTTCCCCTTTAGCCCCGCCCCCTCCCGGCCCTGCCGACCCAAATTCCCCCCCAAAAACCCCCCAAAACCCCCAAAATTCCAAAAAAAAACCCCCCAGAGACCCCCAAAAATCCCCTTAAAGGCCCAAAATTCCCAAATAAAAGCCCCAAACCCCCTAAATCTCCTCAGGACCCCTGCAAAGCCACACCTTAGCCCCGCCCATTTCCCCTTTAGCCCCGCCCCCTCCCGGCCCTGCCGACCCAAATTCCCCCCCAAAAACCCCCCAAAACCCCCAAAATTCCAAAAAAAAACCCCCCAGAGACCCCCAAAAATCCCCTTAAAGACCCAAAATTCCCAAATAAAAGCCCCAAACCCCCTAAATCTCCTCAGGACCCCTGCAAAGCCACCCCTTAGCCCCGCCCATTTCCCCTTTAGCCCCGCCCCCTCCCGGCCCTGCCGACCCAAATTCCCCCCCAAAAACCCCCCAAAACCCCCAAAATTCCAAAAAAAACCCCCCCAGAGACCCCCAAAAATCCCCTTAAAGACCCAAAATTCCCAAATAAAAGCCCCAAACCCCCTAAATCTCCTCAGGACCCCTGCAAAGCCACCCCTTAGCCCCGCCCACTCCCCCTCTAGCCCCGCCCATTTCCCCTTTAGCCCCGCCCCCTCCTGGCCCTGCCGACCCAAATTCCCCCCCAAAAACCCCCCAAAACCCCCAAAATTCCAGAAAAAAACCCCCCAGAGACCCCCAAAAATCCCCTTAAAGACCCAAAATTCCCAAATAAAAGCCCCAAACCCCCTAAATCTCCTCAGGACCCCTGCAAAGCCACACCTTAGCCCCGCCCATTTCCCCTTTAGCCCCGCCCCCTCCCGGCCCTGCCGACCCAAATTCCCCCCCAAAAACCCCCCAAAACCCCCAAAATTCCAAAAAAAAACCCCCCAGAGACCCCCAAAAATCCCCTTAAAGACCCAAAATTCCCAAATAAAAGCCCCAAACCCCCTAAATCTCCTCAGGACCTCTGCAAAGCCACCCCTTAGCCCCGCCCATTTCCCCTTTAGCCCCGCCCCCTCCCGGCCCTGCCGACCCAAATTCCCCCCCAAAAACCCCCCAAAACCCCCAAAATTCCAGAAAAAAAAACCCCCAGAGACCCCCAAAAATCCCCTTAAAGACCCAACATTCCCAAATAAAAGCCCCAAACCCCCTAAATCTCCTCAGGACCCCTGCAAAGCCACCCCTTAGCCCCGCCCATTTCCCCTTTAGCCCCGCCCCCTCCCGGCCCTGCCGACCCAAATTCCCCCCCAAAAACCCCCCAAAACCCCCAAAATTCCAAAAAAAACCCCCCCAGAGACCCCCAAAAATCCCCTTAAAGACCCAAAATTCCCAAATAAAAGCCCCAAACCCCCTAAATCTCCTCAGGACCCCTGCAAAGCCACCCCTTAGCCCCGCCCACTCCCCCTCTAGCCCCGCCCATTTCCCCTTTAGCCCCGCCCCCTCCCGGCCCTGCCGACCCAAATTCCCCCCCAAAAACCCCAAAATTCCAAAAAAAAACCCCCCAGAGGCCCCCAAAAATCCCCTTAAAGACCCAAAATTCCCAAATAAAAGCCCCAAACCCCCTAAATCTCCTCAGGACCCCTGCAAAGCCACACCTTAGCCCCGCCCATTTCCCCTTTAGCCCCGCCCCCTCCCGGCCCTGCCGACCCAAATTCCCCCCCAAAAACCCCCCAAAACCCCCAAAATTCCAAAAAAAAACCCCCCCAGAGACCCCCAAAAATCCCCTTAAAGACCCAAAATTCCCAAATAAAAGCCCCAAACCCCCTAAATCTCCTCAGGACCCCTGCACAGCCACCCCTTAGCCCCGCCCATTTCCCCTTTAGCCCCGCCCCCTCCCGGCCCTGCCGACCCAAATTCCCCCCCAAAAACCCCCCAAAACCCCCAAAATTCCAAAAAAAAACCCCCCAGAGACCCCCAAAAATCCCCTTAAAGGCCCAAAATTCCCAAATAAAAGCCCCAAACCCCCTAAATCTCCTCAGGACCCCTGCAAAGCCACACCTTAGCCCCGCCCATTTCCCCTTTAGCCCCGCCCCCTCCCGGCCCTGCCGACCCAAATTCCCCCCCAAAAACCCCCCAAAACCCCCAAAATTCCAAAAAAAACCCCCCAGAGACCCCCAAAAATCCCCTTAAAGGCCCAAAATTCCCAAATAAAAGCCCCAAACCCCCTAAATCTCCTCAGGACCCCTGCAAAGCCACCCCTTAGCCCCGCCCATTTCCCCTTTAGCCCCGCCCCCTCCCGGCCCTGCCGACCCAAATTCCCCCCCAAAAACCCCCCAAAACCCCCAAAATTCCAGAAAAAAAACCCCCAGAGACCCCCAAAAATCCCCTTAAAGACCCAACATTCCCAAATAAAAGCCCCAAACCCCCTAAATCTCCTCAGGACCCCTGCAAAGCCACCCCTTAGCCCCGCCCATTTCCCCTTTAGCCCCGCCCCCTCCCGGCCCTGCCGACCCAAATTCCCCCCCAAAAACCCCCCAAAACCCCCAAAATTCCAAAAAAAAAACCCCCCAGAGACCCCCAAAAATCCCCTTAAAGACCCAAAATTCCCAAATAAAAGCCCCAAACCCCCTAAATCTCCTCAGGACCCCTGCAAAGCCACCCCTTAGCCCCGCCCATTTCCCCTTTAGCCCCGCCCCCTCCCGGCCCTGCCGACCCAAATTCCCCCCCAAAAACCCCCCAAAACCCCCAAAATTCCAGAAAAAAAACCCCCAGAGACCCCCAAAAATCCCCTTAAAGACCCAAAATTCCCAAATAAAAGCCCCAAACCCCCTAAATCTCCTCAGGACCTCTGCAAAGCCACCCCTTAGCCCCGCCCATTTCCCCTTTAGCCCCGCCCCCTCCCGGCCCTGCCGACCCAAATTCCCCCCCAAAAACCCCCCAAAACCCCCAAAATTCCAAAAAAAACCCCCCCAGAGACCCCCAAAAATCCCCTTAAAGACCCAAAATTCCCAAATAAAAGCCCCAAACCCCCTAAATCTCCTCAGGACCCCTGCAAAGCCACCCCTTAGCCCCGCCCATTTCCCCTTTAGCCCCGCCCCCTCCCGGCCCTGCCGACCCAAATTCCCCCCCAAAAACCCCCCAAAACCCCCAAAATTCCAAAAAAAACCCCCCCAGAGACCCCCAAAAATCCCCTTAAAGACCCAAAATTCCCAAATAAAAGCCCCAAACCCCCTAAATCTCCTCAGGACCCCTGCAAAGCCACCCCTTAGCCCCGCCCATTTCCCCTTTAGCCCCGCCCCCTCCCGGCCCTGCCGACCCAAATTCCCCCCCAAAAACCCCCCAAAACCCCCAAAATTCCAAAAAAAACCCCCCCAGAGACCCCCAAAAATCCCCTTAAAGACCCAAAATTCCCAAATAAAAGCCCCAAACCCCCTAAATCTCCTCAGGACCCCTGAAAAGCCACACCTTAGCCCCGCCCATTTCCCCTTTAGCCCCGCCCCCTCCCGGCCCTGCCGACCCAAATTCCCCCCCAAAAACCCCCCAAAACCCCCAAAATTCCAAAAAAAAACCCCCCAGAGACCCCCAAAAATCCCCTTAAAGACCCAAAATTCCCAAATAAAAGCCCCAAACCCCCTAAATCTCCTCAGGACCTCTGCAAAGCCACCCCTTAGCCCCGCCCATTTCCCCTTTAGCCCCGCCCCCTCCCGGCCCTGCCGACCCAAATACCCCCCCAAAAACCCCCCAAAACCCCCAAAATTCCAAAAAAAACCCCCCCAGAGACCCCCAAAAATCCCCTTAAAGACCCAAAATTCCCAAATAAAAGCCCCAAACCCCCTAAATCTCCTCAGGACCCCTGCAAAGCCACCCCTTAGCCCCGCCCACTCCCCCTCTAGCCCCGCCCATTTCCCCTTTAGCCCCGCCCCCTCCCGGCCCTGCCGACCCAAATTCCCCCCCAAAAACCCCCCAAAACCCCCAAAATTCCAGAAAAAAACCCCCCAGAGACCCCCAAAAATCCCCTTAAAGACCCAAAATTCCCAAATAAAAGCCCCAAACCCCCTAAATCTCCTCAGGACCCCTGCAAAGCCACCCCTTAGCCCCGCCCACTCCCCCTCTAGCCCCGCCCATTTCCCCTTTAGCCCCGCCCCCTCCCGGCCCTGCCGACCCAAATTCCCCCCCAAAAACCCCCCAAAACCCCCAAAATTCCAAAAAAAACCCCCCCAGAGACCCCCAAAAATCCCCTTAAAGACCCAAAATTCCCAAATAAAAGCCCCAAACCCCCTAAATCTCCTCAGGACCCCTGCAAAGCCACCCCTTAGCCCCGCCCATTTCCCCTTTAGCCCCGCCCCCTCCCGGCCCTGCCGACCCAAATTCCCCCCCAAAAACCCCCCAAAACCCCCAAAATTCCAGAAAAAAAACCCCCAGAGACCCCCAAAAATCCCCTTAAAGACCCAACATTCCCAAATAAAAGCCCCAAACCCCCTAAATCTCCTCAGGACCCCTGCAAAGCCATCCCTTAGCCCCGCCCATTTCCCCTTTAGCCCCGCCCCCTCCCGGCCCTGCCGACCCAAATTCCCCCCCAAAAACCCCCCAAAACCCCCAAAATTCCAAAAAAAACCCCCCCAGAGACCCCCAAAAATCCCCTTAAAGACCCAAAATTCCCAAATAAAAGCCCCAAACCCCCTAAATCTCCTCAGGACCCCTGCAAAGCCACACCTTAGCCCCGCCCATTTCCCCGTTAGCCCCGCCCCCTCCCGGCCCTGCCGACCCAAATTCCCCCCCAAAAACCCCCCAAAACCCCCAAAATTCCAAAAAAAACCCCCCCAGAGACCCCCAAAAATCCCCTTAAAGACACAAAATTCCCAAATAAAAGCCCCAAACCCCCTAAATCTCCTCAGGACCCCTGCACAGCCACCCCTTAGCCCCGCCCATTTCCCCTTTAGCCCCGCCCCCTCCCGGCCCTGCCGACCCAAATTCCCCCCCAAAAACCCCCCAAAACCCCCAAAATTCCAAAAAAAAACCCCCCAGAGACCCCCAAAAATCCCCTTAAAGGCCCAAAATTCCCAAATAAAAGCCCCAAACCCCCTAAATCTCCTCAGGACCCCTGCAAAGCCACACCTTAGCCCCGCCCATTTCCCCTTTAGCCCCGCCCCCTCCCGGCCCTGCCGACCCAAATTCCCCCCCAAAAACCCCCCAAAACCCCCAAAATTCCAAAAAAAAACCCCCCAGAGACCCCCAAAAATCCCCTTAAAGACCCAAAATTCCCAAATAAAAGCCCCAAACCCCCTAAATCTCCTCAGGACCCCTGCAAAGCCACCCCTTAGCCCCGCCCATTTCCCCTTTAGCCCCGCCCCCTCCCGGCCCTGCCGACCCAAATTCCCCCCCAAAAACCCCCCAAAACCCCCAAAATTCCAAAAAAAACCCCCCCAGAGACCCCCAAAAATCCCCTTAAAGACCCAAAATTCCCAAATAAAAGCCCCAAACCCCCTAAATCTCCTCAGGACCCCTGCAAAGCCACCCCTTAGCCCCGCCCACTCCCCCTCTAGCCCCGCCCATTTCCCCTTTAGCCCCGCCCCCTCCTGGCCCTGCCGACCCAAATTCCCCCCCAAAAACCCCCCAAAACCCCCAAAAT
Organism: Aphelocoma coerulescens; assembly: GCF_041296385.1. Classification (NCBI taxonomy): domain Eukaryota; kingdom Metazoa; phylum Chordata; class Aves; order Passeriformes; family Corvidae; genus Aphelocoma; species Aphelocoma coerulescens. The sequence continues at coordinate 90,235 of NW_027183702.1, read as the reverse complement.
TCCAGAAAAAAACCCCCCAGAGACCCCCAAAAATCCCCTTAAAGACCCAAAATTCCCAAATAAAAGCCCCAAACCCCCTAAATCTCCTCAGGACCCCTGCAAAGCCACCCCTTAGCCCCGCCCATTTCCCCTTTAGCCCCGCCCCCTCCCGGCCCTGCCGACCCAAATTCCCCCCCAAAAACCCCCCAAAACCCCCAAAATTCCAAAAAAAACCCCCCCAGGGACCCCCAAAAATCCCCTTAAAGACCCAAAATTCCCAAATAAAAGCCCCAAACCCCCTAAATCTCCTCAGGACCCCTGCAAAGCCACCCCTTAGCCCCGCCCATTTCCCCTTTAGCCCCGCCCCCTCCCGGCCCTGCCGACCCAAATTCCCCCCCAAAAACCCCCCAAAACCCCCAAAATTCCAGAAAAAAAACCCCCAGAGACCCCCAAAAATCCCCTTAAAGACCCAACATTCCCAAATAAAAGCCCCAAACCCCCTAAATCTCCTCAGGACCCCTGCAAAGCCACCCCTTAGCCCCGCCCATTTCCCCTTTAGCCCCGCCCCCTCCCGGCCCTGCCGACCCAAATTCCCCCCCAAAAACCCCCCAAAACCCCCAAAATTCCAAAAAAAACCCCCCCAGAGACCCCCAAAAATCCCCTTAAAGACCCAAAATTCCCAAATAAAAGCCCCAAACCCCCTAAATCTCCTCAGGACCCCTGAAAAGCCACCCCTTAGCCCCGCCCACTCCCCCTCTAGCCCCGCCCATTTCCCCTTTAGCCCCGCCCCCTCCCGGCCCTGCCGACCCAAATTCCCCCCCAAAACCCCCAAAATTCCAAAAAAAAACCCCCCAGAGACCCCCAAAAATCCCCTTAAAGACCCAAAATTCCCAAATAAAAGCCCCAAACCCCCTAAATCTCCTCAGGACCTCTGCAAAGCCACCCCTTAGCCCCGCCCATTTCCCCTTTAGCCCCGCCCCCTCCCGGCCCTGCCGACCCAAATTCCCCCCCAAAAACCCCAAAATTCCAAAAAAAAACCCCCCAGAGACCCCCAAAAATCCCCTTAAAGACCCAAAATTCCCAAATAAAAGCCCCAAACCCCCTAAATCTCCTCAGGACCCCTGCAAAGCCACCCCTTAGCCCCGCCCATTTCCCCTTTAGCCCCGCCCCCTCCCGGCCCTGCCGACCCAAATTCCCCCCCAAAAACCCCCCAAAACCCCCAAAATTCCAAAAAAAACCCCCCCAGAGACCCCCAAAAATCCCCTTAAAGACCCAAAATTCCCAAATAAAAGCCCCAAACCCCCTAAATCTCCTCAGGACCCCTGCACAGCCACCCCTTAGCCCCGCCCATTTCCCCTTTAGCCCCGCCCCCTCCCGGCCCTGCCGACCCAAATTCCCCCCCAAAAACCCCCCAAAACCCCCAAAATTCCAAAAAAAAACCCCCCAGAGACCCCCAAAAATCCCCTTAAAGGCCCAAAATTCCCAAATAAAAGCCCCAAACCCCCTAAATCTCCTCAGGACCCCTGAAAAGCCACCCCTTAGCCCCGCCCACTCCCCCTCTAGCCCCGCCCATTTCCCCTTTAGCCCCGCCCCCTCCCGGCCCTGCCGACCCAAATTCCCCCCCAAAACCCCCAAAATTCAAAAAAAAAACCCCCCAGAGACCCCCAAAAATCCCCTTAAAGACCCAAAATTCCCAAATAAAAGCCCCAAACCCCCTAAATCTCCTCAGGACCTCTGCAAAGCCACCCCTTAGCCCCGCCCATTTCCCCTTTAGCCCCGCCCCCTCCCGGCCCTGCCGACCCAAATTCCCCCCCAAAAACCCCAAAATTCCAAAAAAAAACCCCCCAGAGACCCCCAAAAATCCCCTTAAAGACCCAAAATTCCCAAATAAAAGCCCCAAACCCCCTAAATCTCCTCAGGACCCCTGCAAAGCCACCCCTTAGCCCCGCCCATTTCCCCTTTAGCCCCGCCCCCTCCCGGCCCTGCCGACCCAAATTCCCCCCCAAAACCCCCAAAATTCCAAAAAAAAACCCCCCAGAGACCCCCAAAAATCCCCTTAAAGACCCAAAATTCCCAAATAAAAGCCCCAAACCCCCTAAATCTCCTCAGGACCTCTGCAAAGCCACCCCTTAGCCCCGCCCATTTCCCCTTTAGCCCCGCCCCCTCCCGGCCCTGCCGACCCAAATTCCCCCCCAAAAACCCCAAAATTCCAAAAAAAAACCCCCCAGAGACCCCCAAAAATCCCCTTAAAGACCCAAAATTCCCAAATAAAAGCCCCAAACCCCCTAAATCTCCTCAGGACCCCTGCAAAGCCACCCCTTAGCCCCGCCCATTTCCCCTTTAGCCCCGCCCCCTCCCGGCCCTGCCGACCCAAATTCCCCCCCAAAAACCCCCCAAAACCCCCAAAATTCCAGAAAAAAAACCCCCAGAGACCCCCAAAAATCCCCTTAAAGACCCAACATTCCCAAATAAAAGCCCCAAACCCCCTAAATCTCCTCAGGACCCCTGCAAAGCCACCCCTTAGCCCCGCCCATTTCCCCTTTAGCCCCGCCCCCTCCCGGCCCTGCCGACCCAAATTCCCCCCCAAAAACCCCCCAAAACCCCCAAAATTCCAAAAAAAACCCCCCCAGAGACCCCCAAAAATCCCCTTAAAGACCCAAAATTCCCAAATAAAAGCCCCAAACCCCCTAAATCTCCTCAGGACCCCTGCAAAGCCACCCCTTAGCCCCGCCCATTTCCCCTTTAGCCCCGCCCCCTCCCGGCCCTGCCGACCCAAATTCCCCCCCAAAAACCCCCCAAAACCCCCAAAATTCCAAAAAAAACCCCCCCAGAGACCCCCAAAAATCCCCTTAAAGACCCAACATTCCCAAATAAAAGCCCCAAACCCCCTAAATCTCCTCAGGACCCCTGAAAAGCCACCCCTTAGCCCCGCCCACTCCCCCTCTAGCCCCGCCCATTTCCCCTTTAGCCCCGCCCCCTCCCGGCCCTGCCGACCCAAATTCCCCCCCAAAACCCCCAAAATTCCAAAAAAAAACCCCCCAGAGACCCCCAAAAATCCCCTTAAAGACCCAAAATTCCCAAATAAAAGCCCCAAACCCCCTAAATCTCCTCAGGACCTCTGCAAAGCCACCCCTTAGCCCCGCCCATTTCCCCTTTAGCCCCGCCCCCTCCCGGCCCTGCCGACCCAAATTCCCCCCCAAAAACCCCCCAAAACCCCCAAAATTCCAAAAAAAAACCCCCCAGGGACCCCCAAAAATCCCCTTAAAGACCCAAAATTCCCAAATAAAAGCCCCAAACCCCCTAAATCTCCTCAGGACCCCTGCAAAGCCACCCCTTAGCCCCGCCCATTTCCCCTTTAGCCCCGCCCCCTCCCGGCCCTGCCGACCCAAATTCCCCCCCAAAAACCCCCCAAAACCCCCAAAATTCCAAAAAAAAACCCCCCAGAGACCCCCAAAAATCCCCTTAAAGACCCAAAATTCCCAAATAAAAGCCCCAAACCCCCTAAATCTCCTCAGGACCCCTGCAAAGCCACCCCTTAGCCCCGCCCATTTCCCCTTTAGCCCCGCCCCCTCCCGGCCCTGCCGACCCAAATTCCCCCCCAAAAACCCCCCAAAACCCCCAAAATTCCAAAAAAAACCCCCCCAGAGACCCCCAAAAATCCCCTTAAAGACCCAAAATTCCCAAATAAAAGCCCCAAACCCCCTAAATCTCCTCAGGACCCCTGCAAAGCCACCCCTTAGCCCCGCCCACTCCCCCTCTAGCCCCGCCCATTTCCCCTTTAGCCCCGCCCCCTCCTGGCCCTGCCGACCCAAATTCCCCCCCAAAAACCCCCCAAAACCCCCAAAATTCCAGAAAAAAACCCCCCAGAGACCCCCAAAAATCCCCTTAAAGACCCAAAATTCCCAAATAAAAGCCCCAAACCCCCTAAATCTCCTCAGGACCCCTGCAAAGCCACCCCTTAGCCCCGCCCATTTCCCCTTTAGCCCCGCCCCCTCCCGGCCCTGCCGACCCAAATTCCCCCCCAAAAACCCCCCAAAACCCCCAAAATTCCAAAAAAAACCCCCCCAGAGACCCCCAAAAATCCCCTTAAAGACCCAAAATTCCCAAATAAAAGCCCCAAACCCCCTAAATCTCCTCAGGACCCCTGCAAAGCCACCCCTTAGCCCCGCCCATTTCCCCTTTAGCCCCGCCCCCTCCCGGCCCTGCCGACCCAAATTCCCCCCCAAAAACCCCCCAAAACCCCCAAAATTCCAGAAAAAAAACCCCCAGAGACCCCCAAAAATCCCCTTAAAGACCCAAAATTCCCAAATAAAAGCCCCAAACCCCCTAAATCTCCTCAGGACCCCTGCAAAGCCACCCCTTAGCCCCGCCCACTCCCCCTCTAGCCCCGCCCATTTCCCCTTTAGCCCCGCCCCCTCCCGGCCCTGCCGACCCAAATTCCCCCCCAAAAACCCCCCAAAACCCCCAAAATTCCAAAAAAAACCCCCCCAGGGACCCCCAAAAATCCCCTTAAAGGCCCAAAATTCCCAAATAAAAGCCCCAAACCCCCTAAATCTCCTCAGGACCCCTGCAAAGCCACCCCTTAGCCCCGCCCATTTCCCCTTTAGCCCCGCCCCCTCCCGGCCCTGCCGACCCAAATTCCCCCCCAAAAACCCCCCAAAACCCCCAAAATTCCAAAAAAAACCCCCCAGAGACCCCCAAAAATCCCCTTAAAGACCCAAAATTCCCAAATAAAAGCCCCAAACCCCCTAAATCTCCTCAGGACCCCTGCAAAGCCACACCTTAGCCCCGCCCATTTCCCCTTTAGCCCCGCCCCCTCCCGGCCCTGCCGACCCAAATTCCCCCCCAAAAACCCCCCAAAACCCCCAAAATTCCAAAAAAAAACCCCCCAGAGACCCCCAAAAATCCCCTTAAAGACCCAAAATTCCCAAATAAAAGCCCCAAACCCCCTAAATCTCCTCAGGACCCCTGCAAAGCCACCCCTTAGCCCCGCCCATTTCCCCTTTAGCCCCGCCCCCTCCCGGCCCTGCCGACCCAAATTCCCCCCCAAAAACCCCCCAAAACCCCCAAAATTCCAAAAAAAACCCCCCCAGAGACCCCCAAAAATCCCCTTAAAGACCCAAAATTCCCAAATAAAAGCCCCAAACCCCCTAAATCTCCTCAGGACCCCTGCAAAGCCACCCCTTAGCCCCGCCCATTTCCCCTTTAGCCCCGCCCCCTCCCGGCCCTGCCGACCCAAATTCCCCCCCAAAAACCCCCCAAAACCCCCAAAATTCCAAAAAAAACCCCCCCAGAGACCCCCAAAAATCCCCTTAAAGACCCAAAATTCCTAAATAAAAGCCCCAAACCCCCTAAATCTCCTCAGGACCCCTGCAAAGCCACCCCTTAGCCCCGCCCATTTCCCCTTTAGCCCCGCCCCCTCCCGGCCCTGCCGACCCAAATTCCCCCCCAAAAACCCCCCAAAACCCCCAAAATTCCAGAAAAAAAACCCCCAGAGACCCCCAAAAATCCCCTTAAAGACCCAACATTCCCAAATAAAAGCCCCAAACCCCCTAAATCTCCTCAGGACCCCTGCAAAGCCACCCCTTAGCCCCGCCCATTTCCCCTTTAGCCCCGCCCCCTCCCGGCCCTGCCGACCCAAATTCCCCCCCAAAAACGCCCCAAAACCCCCAAAATTCCAAAAAAAAACCCCCCCAGAGACCCCCAAAAATCCCCTTAAAGACCCAAAATTCCCAAATAAAAGCCCCAAACCCCCTAAATCTCCTCAGGACCCCTGAAAAGCCACCCCTTAGCCCCGCCCACTCCCCCTCTAGCCCCGCCCATTTCCCCTTTAGCCCCGCCCCCTCCCGGCCCTGCCGACCCAAATTCCCCCCCAAAAACCCCAAAATTCCAAAAAAAAACCCCCCAGAGACCCCCAAAAATCCCCTTAAAGACCCAAAATTCCCAAATAAAAGCCCCAAACCCCCTAAATCTCCTCAGGACCCCTGCAAAGCCACACCTTAGCCCCGCCCATTTCCCCTTTAGCCCCGCCCCCTCCCGGCCCTGCCGACCCAAATTCCCCCCCAAAAACCCCCCAAAACCCCCAAAATTCCAAAAAAAAACCCCCCAGAGACCCCCAAAAATCCCCTTAAAGACCCAAAATTCCCAAATAAAAGCCCCAAACCCCCTAAATCTCCTCAGGACCTCTGCAAAGCCACCCCTTAGCCCCGCCCATTTCCCCTTTAGCCCCGCCCCCTCCCGGCCCTGCCGACCCAAATTCCCCCCCAAAAACCCCCCAAAACCCCCAAAATTCCAAAAAAAACCCCCCCAGAGACCCCCAAAAATCCCCTTAAAGACCCAACATTCCCAAATAAAAGCCCCAAACCCCCTAAATCTCCTCAGGACCCCTGCAAAGCCACCCCTTAGCCCCGCCCATTTCCCCTTTAGCCCCGCCCCCTCCCGGCCCTGCCGACCCAAATTCCCCCCCAAAAACCCCCCAAAACCCCCAAAATTCCAAAAAAAACCCCCCCAGAGACCCCCAAAAATCCCCTTAAAGACCCAAAATTCCCAAATAAAAGCCCCAAACCCCCTAAATCTCCTCAGGACCCCTGAAAAGCCACCCCTTAGCCCCGCCCACTCCCCCTCTAGCCCCGCCCATTTCCCCTTTAGCCCCGCCCCCTCCCGGCCCTGCCGACCCAAATTCCCCCCCAAAAACCCCCCAAAACCCCCAAAATTCCAGAAAAAAAACCCCCAGAGACCCCCAAAAATCCCCTTAAAGACCCAACATTCCCAAATAAAAGCCCCAAACCCCCTAAATCTCCTCAGGACCCCTGCAAAGCCACCCCTTAGCCCCGCCCATTTCCCCTTTAGCCCCGCCCCCTCCCGGCCCTGCCGACCCAAATTCCCCCCCAAAAACCCCCCAAAACCCCCAAAATTCCAAAAAAAACCCCCCCAGAGACCCCCAAAAATCCCCTTAAAGACCCAAAATTCCCAAATAAAAGCCCCAAACCCCCTAAATCTCCTCAGGACCCCTGCAAAGCCACCCCTTAGCCCCGCCCACTCCCCCTCTAGCCCCGCCCATTTCCCCTTTAGCCCCGCCCCCTCCTGGCCCTGCCGACCCAAATTCCCCCCCAAAAACCCCCCAAAACCCCCAAAATTCCAGAAAAAAACCCCCCAAAGACCCCCAAAAATCCCCTTAAAGACCCAAAATTCCCAAATAAAAGCCCCAAACCCCCTAAATCTCCTCAGGACCCCTGCAAAGCCACCCCTTAGCCCCGCCCATTTCCCCTTTAGCCCCGCCCCCTCCCGGCCCTGCCGACCCAAATTCCCCCCCAAAAACCCCCCAAAACCCCCAAAATTCCAAAAAAAACCCCCCCAGAGACCCCCAAAAATCCCCTTAAAGACCCAAAATTCCCAAATAAAAGCCCCAAACCCCCTAAATCTCCTCAGGACCCCTGCAAAGCCACCCCTTAGCCCCGCCCATTTCCCCTTTAGCCCCGCCCCCTCCCGGCCCTGCCGACCCAAATTCCCCCCCAAAAACCCCCCAAAACCCCCAAAATTCCAAAAAAAACCCCCCCAGAGACCCCCAAAAATCCCCTTAAAGACCCAAAATCCGCAAATAAAAGCCCCAAACCCCCTAAATCTCCTCAGGACCCCTGAAAAGCCACCCCTTAGCCCCGCCCACTCCCCCTCTAGCCCCGCCCATTTCCCCTTTAGCCCCGCCCCCTCCCGGCCCTGCCGACCCAAATTCCCCCCCAAAACCCCCAAAATTCCCAAAAAAAACCCCCCAGAGACCCCCAAAAATCTCCTTAAAGACCCAAAATTCCCAAATAAAAGCCCCAAACCCCCTAAATCTCCTCAGGACCTCTGCAAAGCCACCCCTTAGCCCCGCCCATTTCCCCTTTAGCCCCGCCCCCTCCCGGCCCTGCCGACCCAAATTCCCCCCCAAAAACCCCAAAATTCCAAAAAAAAACCCCCCAGAGACCCCCAAAAATCCCCTTAAAAACCCAAAATTCCCAAATAAAAGCCCCAAACCCCCTAAATCTCCTCAGGACCCCTGCAAAGCCACCCCTTAGCCCCGCCCATTTCCCCTTTAGCCCCGCCCCCTCCTGGCCCTGCCGACCCAAATTCCCCCCCAAAAACCCCCCAAAACCCCCAAAATTCCAGAAAAAAACCCCCCAGAGACCCCCAAAAATCCCCTTAAAGACCCAAAATTCCCAAATAAAAGCCCCAAACCCCCTAAATCTCCTCAGGACCCCTGCAAAGCCACCCCTTAGCCCCGCCCATTTCCCCTTTAGCCCCGCCCCCTCCCGGCCCTGCCGACCCAAATTCCCCCCCAAAAACCCCCCAAAACCCCCAAAATTCCAAAAAAAACCCCCCCAGGGACCCCCAAAAATCCCCTTAAAGACCCAAAATTCCCAAATAAAAGCCCCAAACCCCCTAAATCTCCTCAGGACCCCTGCAAAGCCACCCCTTAGCCCCGCCCATTTCCCCTTTAGCCCCGCCCCCTCCCGGCCCTGCCGACCCAAATTCCCCCCCAAAAACCCCCCAAAACCCCCAAAATTCCAGAAAAAAAACCCCCAGAGACCCCCAAAAATCCCCTTAAAGACCCAACATTCCCAAATAAAAGCCCCAAACCCCCTAAATCTCCTCAGGACCCCTGCAAAGCCACCCCTTAGCCCCGCCCATTTCCCCTTTAGCCCCGCCCCCTCCCGGCCCTGCCGACCCAAATTCCCCCCCAAAAACCCCCCAAAACCCCCAAAATTCCAAAAAAAACCCCCCCAGAGACCCCCAAAAATCCCCTTAAAGACCCAAAATTCCCAAATAAAAGCCCCAAACCCCCTAAATCTCCTCAGGACCCCTGAAAAGCCACCCCTTAGCCCCGCCCACTCCCCCTCTAGCCCCGCCCATTTCCCCTTTAGCCCCGCCCCCTCCCGGCCCTGCCGACCCAAATTCCCCCCCAAAACCCCCAAAATTCCAAAAAAAAACCCCCCAGAGACCCCCAAAAATCCCCTTAAAGACCCAAAATTCCCAAATAAAAGCCCCAAACCCCCTAAATCTCCTCAGGACCTCTGCAAAGCCACCCCTTAGCCCCGCCCATTTCCCCTTTAGCCCCGCCCCCTCCCGGCCCTGCCGACCCAAATTCCCCCCCAAAAACCCCAAAATTCCAAAAAAAAACCCCCCAGAGACCCCCAAAAATCCCCTTAAAGACCCAAAATTCCCAAATAAAAGCCCCAAACCCCCTAAATCTCCTCAGGACCCCTGCAAAGCCACCCCTTAGCCCCGCCCATTTCCCCTTTAGCCCCGCCCCCTCCCGGCCCTGCCGACCCAAATTCCCCCCCAAAAACCCCCCAAAACCCCCAAAATTCCAGAAAAAAAACCCCCAGAGACCCCCAAAAATCCCCTTAAAGACCCAACATTCCCAAATAAAAGCGCCAAACCCCCTAAATCTCCTCAGGACCTCTGCAAAGCCACCCCTTAGCCCCGCCCATTTCCCCTTTAGCCCCGCCCCCTCCCGGCCCTGCCGACCCAAATTCCCCCCCAAAAACCCCCCAAAACCCCCAAAATTCCAAAAAAAACCCCCCCAGAGACCCCAAAAAATCCCCTTAAAGACCCAAAATTCCCAAATAAAAGCCCCAAACCCCCTAAATCTCCTCAGGACCCCTGCACAGCCACCCCTTAGCCCCGCCCATTTCCCCTTTAGCCCCGCCCCCTCCCGGCCCTGCCGACCCAAATTCCCCCCCAAAAACCCCCCAAAACCCCCAAAATTCCAAAAAAAAACCCCCCAGAGACCCCCAAAAATCCCCTTAAAGGCCCAAAATTCCCAAATAAAAGCCCCAAACCCCCTAAATCTCCTCAGGACCCCTGCAAAGCCACACCTTAGCCCCGCCCATTTCCCCTTTAGCCCCGCCCCCTCCCGGCCCTGCCGACCCAAATTCCCCCCCAAAAACCCCCCAAAACCCCCAAAATTCCAAAAAAAAACCCCCCAGAGACCCCCAAAAATCCCCTTAAAGACCCAAAATTCCCAAATAAAAGCCCCAAACCCCCTAAATCTCCTCAGGACCCCTGCAAAGCCACCCCTTAGCCCCGCCCATTTCCCCTTTAGCCCCGCCCCCTCCCGGCCCTGCCGACCCAAATTCCCCCCCAAAAACCCCCCAAAACCCCCAAAATTCCAAAAAAAACCCCCCCAGAGACCCCCAAAAATCCCCTTAAAGACCCAAAATTCCCAAATAAAAGCCCCAAACCCCCTAAATCTCCTCAGGACCCCTGCAAAGCCACCCCTTAGCCCCGCCCACTCCCCCTCTAGCCCCGCCCATTTCCCCTTTAGCCCCGCCCCCTCCCGGCCCTGCCGACCCAAATTCCCCCCCAAAAACCCCCCAAAACCCCCAAAATTCCAGAAAAAAAACCCCCAGAGACCCCCAAAAATCCCCTTAAAGACCCAACATTCCCAAATAAAAGCCCCAAACCCCCTAAATCTCCTCAGGACCCCTGCAAAGCCACCCCTTAGCCCCGCCCATTTCCCCTTTAGCCCCGCCCCCTCCCGGCCCTGCCGACCCAAATTCCCCCCCAAAAACCCCCCAAAACCCCCAAAATTCCAAAAAAAACCCCCCCAGAGACCCCCAAAAATCCCCTTAAAGACCCAAAATTCCCAAATAAAAGCCCCAAACCCCCTAAATCTCCTCAGGACCCCTGAAAAGCCACCCCTTAGCCCCGCCCACTCCCCCTCTAGCCCCGCCCATTTCCCCTTTAGCCCCGCCCCCTCCCGGCCCTGCCGACCCAAATTCCCCCCCAAAACCCCCAAAATTCCAAAAAAAAACCCCCCAGAGACCCCCAAAAATCCCCTTAAAGACCCAAAATTCCCAAATAAAAGCCCCAAACCCCCTAAATCTCCTCAGGACCTCTGCAAAGCCACCCCTTAGCCCCGCCCATTTCCCCTTTAGCCCCGCCCCCTCCCGGCCCTGCCGACCCAAATTCCCCCCCAAAAACCCCCCAAAACCCCCAAAATTCCAAAAAAAACCCCCCAGAGACCCCCAAAAATCCCCTTAAAGACCCAAAATTCCCAAATAAAAGCCCCAAACCCCCTAAATCTCCTCAGGACCCCTGCACAGCCACCCCTTAGCCCCGCCCATTTCCCCTTTAGCCCCGCCCTCTCCCGGCCCTGCCGACCCAAATTCCCCCCCAAAAACCCCCCAAAACCCCCAAAATTCCAAAAAAAAACCCCCCAGAGACCCCCAAAAATCCCCTTAAAGGCCCAAAATTCCCAAATAAAAGCCCCAAACCCCCTAAATCTCCTCAGGACCCCTGCAAAGCCACACCTTAGCCCCGCCCATTTCCCCTTTAGCCCCGCCCCCTCCCGGCCCTGCCGACCCAAATTCCCCCCCAAAAACCCCCCAAAACCCCCAAAATTCCAAAAAAAACCCCCCCAGGGACCCCCAAAAATCCCCTTAAAGGCCCAAAATTCCCAAATAAAAGCCCCAAACCCCCTAAATCTCCTCAGGACCCCTGCAAAGCCACCCCTTAGCCCCGCCCATTTCCCCTTTAGCCCCGCCCCCTCCCGGCCCTGCCGACCCAAATTCCCCCCCAAAAACCCCCCAAAACCCCCAAAATTCCAAAAAAAACCCCCCCAGAGACCCCCAAAAATCCCCTTAAAGACCCAAAATTCCCAAATAAAAGCCCCAAACCCCCTAAATCTCCTCAGGACCCCTGCAAAGCCACACCTTAGCCCCGCCCATTTCCCCTTTAGCCCCGCCCCCTCCCGGCCCTGCCGACCCAAATTCCCCCCCAAAAACCCCCCAAAACCCCCAAAATTCCAAAAAAAAACCCCCCAGAGACCCCCAAAAATCCCCTTAAAGACCCAAAATTCCCAAATAAAAGCCCCAAACCCCCTAAATCTCCTCAGGACCCCTGCAAAGCCACCCCTTAGCCCCGCCCATTTCCCCTTTAGCCCCGCCCCCTCCCGGCCCTGCCGACCCAAATTCCCCCCCAAAAACCCCCCAAAACCCCCAAAATTCCAAAAAAAACCCCCCCAGAGACCCCCAAAAATCCCCTTAAAGACCCAAAATTCCCAAATAAAAGCCCCAAACCCCCTAAATCTCCTCAGGACCCCTGCAAAGCCACCCCTTAGCCCCGCCCACTCCCCCTCTAGCCCCGCCCATTTCCCCTTTAGCCCCGCCCCCTCCTGGCCCTGCCGACCCAAATTCCCCCCCAAAAACCCCCCAAAACCCCCAAAATTCCAGAAAAAAAACCCCCAGAGACCCCCAAAAATCCCCTTAAAGACCCAAAATTCCCAAATAAAAGCCCCAAACCCCCTAAATCTCCTCAGGACCCCTGCAAAGCCACCCCTTAGCCCCGCCCATTTCCCCTTTAGCCCCGCCCCCTCCCGGCCCTGCCGACCCAAATTCCCCCCCAAAAACCCCCCAAAACCCCCAAAATTCCAAAAAAAACCCCCCCAGAGACCCCCAAAAATCCCCTTAAAGACCCAAAATTCCCAAATAAAAGCCCCAAACCCCCTAAATCTCCTCAGGACCCCTGCAAAGCCACCCCTTAGCCCCGCCCACTCCCCCTCTAGCCCCGCCCATTTCCCCTTTAGCCCCGCCCTCTCCCGGCCCTGCCGACCCAAATTCCCCCCCAAAAACCCCAAAATTCCAAAAAAAAACCCCCCAGAGACCCCCAAAAATCCCCTTAAAGGCCCAAAATTCCCAAATAAAAGCCCCAAACCCCCTAAATCTCCTCAGGACCCCTGCAAAGCCACACCTTAGCCCCGCCCATTTCCCCTTTAGCCCCGCCCCCTCCCGGCCCTGCCGACCCAAATTCCCCCCCAAAAACCCCCCAAAACCCCCAAAATTCCAAAAAAAACCCCCCCAGGGACCCCCAAAAATCCCCTTAAAGGCCCAAAATTCCCAAATAAAAGCCCCAAACCCCCTAAATCTCCTCAGGACCCCTGCAAAGCCACCCCTTAGCCCCGCCCATTTCCCCTTTAGCCCCGCCCCCTCCCGGCCCTGCCGACCCAAATTCCCCCCCAAAAACCCCCCAAAACCCCCAAAATTCCAAAAAAAACCCCCCAGAGACCCCCAAAAATCCCCTTAAAGACCCAAAATTCCCAAATAAAAGCCCCAAACCCCCTAAATCTCCTCAGGACCCCTGCAAAGCCACCCCTTAGCCCCGCCCATTTCCCCTTTAGCCCCGCCCCCTCCCGGCCCTGCCGACCCAAATTCCCCCCCAAAAACCCCCCAAAACCCCCAAAATTCCAAAAAAAACCCCCCCAGAGACCCCCAAAAATCCCCTTAAAGACCCAAAATTCCCAAATAAAAGCCCCAAACCCCCTAAATCTCCTCAGGACCCCTGCAAAGCCACCCCTTAGCCCCGCCCATTTCCCCTTTAGCCCCGCCCCCTCCCGGCCCTGCCGACCCAAATTCCCCCCCAAAAACCCCCCAAAACCCCCAAAATTCCAAAAAAAACCCCCCCAGAGACCCCCAAAAATCCCCTTAAAGACCCAAAATTCCCAAATAAAAGCCCCAAACCCCCTAAATCTCCTCAGGACCCCTGCAAAGCCACCCCTTAGCCCCGCCCATTTCCCCTTTAGCCCCGCCCCCTCCCGGCCCTGCCGACCCAAATTCCCCCCCAAAAACCCCCCAAAACCCCCAAAATTCCAAAAAAAACCCCCCCAGAGACCCCCAAAAATCCCCTTAAAGACCCAAAATTCCTAAATAAAAGCCCCAAACCCCCTAAATCTCCTCAGGACCCCTGCAAAGCCACCCCTTAGCCCCGCCCATTTCCCCTTTAGCCCCGCCCCCTCCCGGCCCTGCCGACCCAAATTCCCCCCCAAAAACCCCCCAAAACCCCCAAAATTCCAGAAAAAAAACCCCCAGAGACCCCCAAAAATCCCCTTAAAGACCCAACATTCCCAAATAAAAGCCCCAAACCCCCTAAATCTCCTCAGGACCCCTGCAAAGCCACCCCTTAGCCCCGCCCATTTCCCCTTTAGCCCCGCCCCCTCCCGGCCCTGCCGACCCAAATTCCCCCCCAAAAACCCCCCAAAACCCCCAAAATTCCAAAAAAAACCCCCCCAGAGACCCCCAAAAATCCCCTTAAAGACCCAAAATTCCCAAATAAAAGCCCCAAACCCCCTAAATCTCCTCAGGACCCCTGCAAAGCCACCCCTTAGCCCCGCCCATTTCCCCTTTAGCCCCGCCCCCTCCCGGCCCTGCCGACCCAAATTCCCCCCCAAAAACCCCCCAAAACCCCCAAAATTCCAAAAAAAACCCCCCCAGAGACCCCCAAAAATCCCCTTAAAGACCCAAAATTCCCAAATAAAAGCCCCAAACCCCCTAAATCTCCTCAGGACCCCTGCAAAGCCACCCCTTAGCCCCGCCCACTCCCCCTCTAGCCCCGCCCATTTCCCCTTTAGCCCCGCCCCCTCCCGGCCCTGCCGACCAAAATTCCCCCCCAAAAACCCCCCAAAACCCCCAAAATTCAAAAAAAAACCCCCCCAGAGACCCCCAAAAATCCCCTTAAAGACCCAACATTCCCAAATAAAAGCCCCAAACCCCCTAAATCTCCTCAGGACCCCTGCAAAGCCACCCCTTAGCCCCGCCCATTTCCCCTTTAGCCCCGCCCCCTCCCGGCCCTGCCGACCCAAATTCCCCCCCAAAAACCCCCCAAAACCCCCAAAATTCCAAAAAAAAACCCCCCAGAGACCCCCAAAAATCCCCTTAAAGACCCAAAATTCCCAAATAAAAACCCCAAACCCCCTAAATCTCCTCAGGACCCCTGCAAAGCCACCCCTTAGCCCCGCCCATTTCCCCTTTAGCCCCGCCCCCTCCCGGCCCTGCCGACCCAAATTCCCCCCCAAAAACCCCCCAAAACCCCCAAAATTCCAAAAAAAACCCCCCAGAGACCCCCAAAAATCCCCTTAAAGACCCAAAATTCCCAAATAAAAGCCCCAAACCCCCTAAATCTCCTCAGGACCCCTGCAAAGCCACCCCTTAGCCCCGCCCACTCCCCCTCTAGCCCCGCCCATTTCCCCTTTAGCCCCGCCCCCTCCCGGCCCTGCCGATCCAAATTCCCCCCCAAAAACCCCCCAAAACCCCCAAAATTCCAGAAAAAAACCCCCCAGAGACCCCCAAAAATCCCCTTAAAGACCCAAAATTCCCAAATAAAAGCCCCAAACCCCCTAAATCTCCTCAGGACCCCTGCAAAGCCACCCCTTAGCCCCGCCCATTTCCCCTTTAGCCCCGCCCCCTCCCGGCCCTGCCGACCCAAATTCCCCCCCAAAAACCCCCCAAAACCCCCAAAATTCCAAAAAAAACCCCCCCAGAGACCCCCAAAAATCCCCTTAAAGACCCAAAATTCCCAAATAAAAGCCCCAAACCCCCTAAATCTCCTCAGGACCCCTGCAAAGCCACCCCTTAGCCCCGCCCACTCCCCCTCTAGCCCCGCCCATTTCCCCTTTAGCCCCGCCCCCTCCCGGCCCTGCCGACCCAAATTCCCCCCCAAAAACCCCCCAAAACCCCCAAAATTCCAAAAAAAAAACCCCCAGAGACCCCCAAAAATCCCCTTAAAGACCCAAAATTCCCAAATAAAAGCCCCAAACCCCCTAAATCTCCTCAGGACCCCTGCAAAGCCACCCCTTAGCCCCGCCCATTTCCCCTTTAGCCCCGCCCCCTCCCGGCCCTGCCGACCCAAATTCCCCCCCAAAAACCCCCCAAAACCCCCAAAATTCAAAAAAAAACCCCCCCAGAGACCCCCAAAAATCCCCTTAAAGACCCAAAATTCCCAAATAAAAGCCCCAAACCCCCTAAATCTCCTCAGGACCCCTGCACAGCCACCCCTTAGCCCCGCCCATTTCCCCTTTAGCCCCGCCCCCTCCCGGCCCTGCCGACCCAAATTCCCCCCCAAAAACCCCCCAAAACCCCCAAAATTCCAGAAAAAACCCCCCCAGAGACCCCCAAAAATCCCCTTAAAGACCCAAAATTCCCAAATAAAAGCCCCAAACCCCCTAAATCTCCTCAGGACCCCTGCAAAGCCACCCCTTAGCCCCGCCCATTTCCCCTTTAGCCCCGCCCCCTCCCGGCCCTGCCGACCCAAATTCCCCCCCAAAAACCCCCCAAAACCCCCAAAATTCCAAAAAAAACCCCCCCAGAGACCCCCAAAAATCCCCTTAAAGACCCAAAATTCCCAAATAAAAGCCCCAAACCCCCTAAATCTCCTCAGGACCCCTGCAAAGCCACCCCTTAGCCCCGCCCATTTCCCCTTTAGCCCCGCCCCCTCCCGGCCCTGCCGACCCAAATTCCCCCCCAAAAACCCCCCAAAACCCCCAAAATTCCAGAAAAAAAACCCCCAGAGACCCCCAAAAATCCCCTTAAAGACCCAAAATTCCCAAATAAAAGCCCCAAACCCCCTAAATCTCCTCAGGACCCCTGCAAAGCCACCCCTTAGCCCCGCCCATTTCCCCTTTAGCCCCGCCCCCTCCCGGCCCTGCCGACCCAAATTCCCCCCCAAAAACCCCCCAAAACCCCCAAAATTCCAAAAAAAACCCCCCCAGAGACCCCCAAAAATCCCCTTAAAGACCCAAAATTCCCAAATAAAAGCCCCAAACCCCCTAAATCTCCTCAGGACCCCTGAAAAGCCACCCCTTAGCCCCGCCCACTCCCCCTCTAGCCCCGCCCATTTCCCCTTTAGCCCCGCCCTCTCCCGGCCCTGCCGACCCAAATTCCCCCCCAAAAACCCCCCAAAATTCCAAAAAAAAACCCCCCAGAGACCCCCAAAAATCCCCTTAAAGGCCCAAAATTCCCAAATAAAAGCCCCAAACCCCCTAAATCTCCTCAGGACCCCTGCAAAGCCACACCTTAGCCCCGCCCATTTCCCCTTTAGCCCCGCCCCCTCCCGGCCCTGCCGACCCAAATTCCCCCCCAAAAACCCCCCAAAACCCCCAAAATTCCAAAAAAAACCCCCCCAGGGACCCCCAAAAATCCCCTTAAAGGCCCAAAATTCCCAAATAAAAGCCCCAAACCCCCTAAATCTCCTCAGGACCCCTGCAAAGCCACCCCTTAGCCCCGCCCATTTCCCCTTTAGCCCCGCCCCCTCCCGGCCCTGCCGACCCAAATTCCCCCCCAAAAACCCCCCAAAACCCCCAAAATTCCAAAAAAAACCCCCCCAGAGACCCCCAAAAATCCCCTTAAAGACCCAAAATTCCCAAATAAAAGCCCCAAACCCCCTAAATCTCCTCAGGACCCCTGCAAAGCCACCCCTTAGCCCCGCCCATTTCCCCTTTAGCCCCGCCCCCTCCCGGCCCTGCCGACCCAAATTCCCCCCCAAAAACCCCCCAAAACCCCCAAAATTCCAAAAAAAACCCCCCCAGAGACCCCCAAAAATCCCCTTAAAGACCCAAAATTCCCAAATAAAAGCCCCAAACCCCCTAAATCTCCTCAGGACCCCTGCAAAGCCACCCCTTAGCCCCGCCCATTTCCCCTTTAGCCCCGCCCCCTCCCGGCCCTGCCGACCCAAATTCCCCCCCAAAAACCCCCCAAAACCCCCAAAATTCCAAAAAAAACCCCCCCAGAGACCCCCAAAAATCCCCTTAAAGACCCAAAATTCCTAAATAAAAGCCCCAAACCCCCTAAATCTCCTCAGGACCCCTGCAAAGCCACCCCTTAGCCCCGCCCACTCCCCCTCTAGCCCCGCCCATTTCCCCTTTAGCCCCGCCCCCTCCCGGCCCTGCCGACCAAAATTCCCCCCCAAAAACCCCCCAAAACCCCCAAAATTCAAAAAAAAAACCCCCCCAGAGACCCCCAAAAATCCCCTTAAAGACCCAACATTCCCAAATAAAAGCCCCAAACCCCCTAAATCTCCTCAGGACCCCTGCAAAGCCACCCCTTAGCCCCGCCCATTTCCCCTTTAGCCCCGCCCCCTCCCGGCCCTGCCGACCCAAATTCCCCCCCAAAAACCCCCCAAAACCCCCAAAATTCCAAAAAAAAACCCCCCAGAGACCCCCAAAAATCCCCTTAAAGACCCAAAATTCCCAAATAAAAACCCCAAACCCCCTAAATCTCCTCAGGACCCCTGCAAAGCCACCCCTTAGCCCCGCCCATTTCCCCTTTAGCCCCGCCCCCTCCCGGCCCTGCCGACCCAAATTCCCCCCCAAAAACCCCCCAAAACCCCCAAAATTCCAAAAAAAACCCCCCAGAGACCCCCAAAAATCCCCTTAAAGACCCAAAATTCCCAAATAAAAGCCCCAAACCCCCTAAATCTCCTCAGGACCCCTGCAAAGCCACCCCTTAGCCCCGCCCACTCCCCCTCTAGCCCCGCCCATTTCCCCTTTAGCCCCGCCCCCTCCCGGCCCTGCCGATCCAAATTCCCCCCCAAAAACCCCCCAAAACCCCCAAAATTCCAGAAAAAAACCCCCCAGAGACCCCCAAAAATCCCCTTAAAGACCCAAAATTCCCAAATAAAAGCCCCAAACCCCCTAAATCTCCTCAGGACCCCTGCAAAGCCACCCCTTAGCCCCGCCCATTTCCCCTTTAGCCCCGCCCCCTCCCGGCCCTGCCGACCCAAATTCCCCCCCAAAAACCCCCCAAAACCCCCAAAATTCCAAAAAAAACCCCCCCAGAGACCCCCAAAAATCCCCTTAAAGACCCAAAATTCCCAAATAAAAGCCCCAAACCCCCTAAATCTCCTCAGGACCCCTGCAAAGCCACCCCTTAGCCCCGCCCACTCCCCCTCTAGCCCCGCCCATTTCCCCTTTAGCCCCGCCCCCTCCCGGCCCTGCCGACCCAAATTCCCCCCCAAAAACCCCCCAAAACCCCCAAAATTCCAAAAAAAAAACCCCCAGAGACCCCCAAAAATCCCCTTAAAGACCCAAAATTCCCAAATAAAAGCCCCAAACCCCCTAAATCTCCTCAGGACCCCTGCAAAGCCACCCCTTAGCCCCGCCCATTTCCCCTTTAGCCCCGCCCCCTCCCGGCCCTGCCGACCCAAATTCCCCCCCAAAAACCCCCCAAAACCCCCAAAATTCAAAAAAAAACCCCCCCAGAGACCCCCAAAAATCCCCTTAAAGACCCAAAATTCCCAAATAAAAGCCCCAAACCCCCTAAATCTCCTCAGGACCCCTGCACAGCCACCCCTTAGCCCCGCCCATTTCCCCTTTAGCCCCGCCCCCTCCCGGCCCTGCCGACCCAAATTCCCCCCCAAAAACCCCCCAAAACCCCCAAAATTCCAAAAAAAACCCCCCCAGAGACCCCCAAAAATCCCCTTAAAGACCCAAAATTCCCAAATAAAAGCCCCAAACCCCCTAAATCTCCTCAGGACCCCTGCAAAGCCACCCCTTAGCCCCGCCCATTTCCCCTTTAGCCCCGCCCCCTCCCGGCCCTGCTGACCCAAATTCCCCCCCAAAAACCCCCCAAAACCCCCAAAATTCCAGAAAAAAAACCCCCAGAGACCCCCAAAAATCCCCTTAAAGACCCAACATTCCCAAATAAAAGCCCCAAACCCCCTAAATCTCCTCAGGACCCCTGCAAAGCCACCCCTTAGCCCCGCCCATTTCCCCTTTAGCCCCGCCCCCTCCCGGCCCTGCCGACCCAAATTCCCCCCCAAAAACCCCCCAAAACCCCCAAAATTCCAGAAAAAAACCCCCCAGAGACCCCCAAAAATCCCCTTAAAGACCCAAAATTCCCAAATAAAAGCCCCAAACCCCCTAAATCTCCTCAGGACCCCTGCAAAGCCACCCCTTAGCCCCGCCCATTTCCCCTTTAGCCCCGCCCCCTCCCGGCCCTGCCGACCCAAATTCCCCCCCAAAAACCCCCCAAAACCCCCAAAATTCCAAAAAAAAACCCCCCAGAGACCCCCAAAAATCCCCTTAAAGACCCAAAATTCCCAAATAAAAGCCCCAAACCCCCTAAATCTCCTCAGGACCTCTGCAAAGCCACCCCTTAGCCCCGCCCATTTCCCCTTTAGCCCCGCCCCCTCCCGGCCCTGCCGACCCAAATTCCCCCCCAAAAACCCCCCAAAACCCCCAAAATTCCAAAAAAAAACCCCCCCAGAGACCCCCAAAAATCCCCTTAAAGACCCAAAATTCCCAAATAAAAGCCCCAAACCCCCTAAATCTCCTCAGGACCCCTGCAAAGCCACCCCTTAGCCCCGCCCACTCCCCCTCTAGCCCCGCCCATTTCCCCTTTAGCCCCGCCCCCTCCTGGCCCTGCCGACCCAAATTCCCCCCCAAAAACCCCCCAAAACCCCCAAAATTCCAGAAAAAAACCCCCCAGAGACCCCCAAAAATCCCCTTAAAGACCCAACATTCCCAAATAAAAGCCCCAAACCCCCTAAATCTCCTCAGGACCCCTGCAAAGCCATCCCTTAGCCCCGCCCATTTCCCCTTTAGCCCCGCCCCCTCCCGGCCCTGCCGACCCAAATTCCCCCCCAAAAACCCCCCAAAACCCCCAAAATTCCAGAAAAAAACCCCCCAGAGACCCCCAAAAATCCCCTTAAAGACCCAAAATTCCCAAATAAAAGCCCCAAACCCCCTAAATCTCCTCAGGACCCCTGCAAAGCCACCCCTTAGCCCCGCCCATTTCCCCTTTAGCCCCGCCCCCTCCCGGCCCTGCCGACCCAAATTCCCCCCCAAAAACCCCCCAAAACCCCCAAAATTCCAAAAAAAACCCCCCCAGAGACCCCCAAAAATCCCCTTAAAGACCCAAAATTCCCAAATAAAAGCCCCAAACCCCCTAAATCTCCTCAGGACCCCTGCAAAGCCACCCCTTAGCCCCGCCCACTCCCCCTCTAGCCCCGCCCATTTCCCCTTTAGCCCCGCCCCCTCCCGGCCCTGCCGACCCAAATTCCCCCCCAAAAACCCCAAAATTCCAAAAAAAAACCCCCCAGAGACCCCCAAAAATCCCCTTAAAGACCCAAAATTCCCAAATAAAAGCCCCAAACCCCCTAAATCTCCTCAGGACCCCTGCAAAGCCACACCTTAGCCCCGCCCATTTCCCCTTTAGCCCCGCCCCCTCCCGGCCCTGCCGACCCAAATTCCCCCCCAAAAACCCCCCAAAACCCCCAAAATTCCAAAAAAAAACCCCCCAGAGACCCCCAAAAATCCCCTTAAAGACCCAAAATTCCCAAATAAAAGCCCCAAACCCCCTAAATCTCCTCAGGACCCCTGCAAAGCCACCCCTTAGCCCCGCCCATTTCCCCTTTAGCCCCGCCCCCTCCCGGCCCTGCCGACCCAAATTCCCCCCCAAAAACCCCCCAAAACCCCCAAAATTCCAAAAAAAACCCCCCCAGAGACCCCCAAAAATCCCCTTAAAGACCCAAAATTCCCAAATAAAAGCCCCAAACCCCCTAAATCTCCTCAGGACCCCTGCAAAGCCACCCCTTAGCCCCGCCCACTCCCCCTCTAGCCCCGCCCATTTCCCCTTTAGCCCCGCCCCCTCCCGGCCCTGCCGACCCAAATTCCCCCCCAAAAACCCCCCAAAACCCCCAAAATTCCAGAAAAAAACCCCCCAGAGACCCCCAAAAATCCCCTTAAAGACCCAAAATTCCCAAATAAAAGCCCCAAACCCCCTAAATCTCCTCAGGACCCCTGCAAAGCCACCCCTTAGCCCCGCCCATTTCCCCTTTAGCCCCGCCCCCTCCCGGCCCTGCCGACCCAAATTCCCCCCCAAAAACCCCCCAAAACCCCCAAAATTCCAAAAAAAACCCCCCCAGAGACCCCCAAAAATCCCCTTAAAGACCCAAAATTCCCAAATAAAAGCCCCAAACCCCCTAAATCTCCTCAGGACCCCTGCAAAGCCACCCCTTAGCCCCGCCCATTTCCCCTTTAGCCCCGCCCCCTCCCGGCCCTGCCGACCCAAATTCCCCCCCAAAAACCCCCCAAAACCCCCAAAATTCCAGAAAAAAAACCCCCAGAGACCCCCAAAAATCCCCTTAAAGACCCAACATTCCCAAATAAAAGCCCCAAACCCCCTAAATCTCCTCAGGACCCCTGCAAAGCCACCCCTTAGCCCCGCCCATTTCCCCTTTAGCCCCGCCCCCTCCCGGCCCTGCCGACCCAAATTCCCCCCCAAAAACCCCCCAAAACCCCCAAAATTCCAGAAAAAAACCCCCCAGAGACCCCCAAAAATCCCCTTAAAGACCCAAAATTCCCAAATAAAAGCCCCAAACCCCCTAAATCTCCTCAGGACCCCTGCAAAGCCACCCCTTAGCCCCGCCCATTTCCCCTTTAGCCCCGCCCCCTCCCGGCCCTGCCGACCCAAATTCCCCCCCAAAAACCCCCCAAAACCCCCAAAATTCCAAAAAAAACCCCCCCAGAGACCCCCAAAAATCCCCTTAAAGACCCAAAATTCCCAAATAAAAGCCCCAAACCCCCTAAATCTCCTCAGGACCCCTGCAAAGCCACCCCTTAGCCCCGCCCACTCCCCCTCTAGCCCCGCCCATTTCCCCTTTAGCCCCGCCCCCTCCCGGCCCTGCCGACCCAAATTCCCCCCCCAAAAACCCCCCAAAACCCCCAAAATTCCAGAAAAAAACCCCCCAGAGACCCCCAAAAATCCCCTTAAAGACCCAAAATTCCCAAATAAAAGCCCCAAACCCCCTAAATCTCCTCAGGACCCCTGCAAAGCCACCCCTTAGCCCCGCCCATTTCCCCTTTAGCCCCGCCCCCTCCCGGCCCTGCCGACCCAAATTCCCCCCCAAAAACCCCCCAAAACCCCCAAAATTCCAAAAAAAACCCCCCCAGAGACCCCCAAAAATCCCCTTAAAGACCCAAAATTCCCAAATAAAAGCCCCAAACCCCCTAAATCTCCTCAGGACCCCTGCAAAGCCACCCCTTAGCCCCGCCCACTCCCCCTCTAGCCCCGCCCATTTCCCCTTTAGCCCCGCCCCCTCCTGGCCCTGCCGACCCAAATTCCCCCCCAAAAACCCCCCAAAACCCCCAAAATTCCAGAAAAAAACCCCCCAGAGACCCCCAAAAATCCCCTTAAAGACCCAACATTCCCAAATAAAAGCCCCAAACCCCCTAAATCTCCTCAGGACCCCTGCAAAGCCACCCCTTAGCCCCGCCCATTTCCCCTTTAGCCCCGCCCCCTCCCGGCCCTGCCGACCCAAATTCCCCCCCAAAAACCCCCCAAAACCCCCAAAATTCCAGAAAAAAACCCCCCAGAGACCCCCAAAAATCCCCTTAAAGACCCAAAATTCCCAAATAAAAGCCCCAAACCCCCTAAATCTCCTCAGGACCCCTGCAAAGCCACCCCTTAGCCCCGCCCATTTCCCCTTTAGCCCCGCCCCCTCCCGGCCCTGCCGACCCAAATTCCCCCCCAAAAACCCCCCAAAACCCCCAAAATTCCAAAAAAAACCCCCCCAGAGACCCCCAAAAATCCCCTTAAAGACCCAAAATTCCCAAATAAAAGCCCCAAACCCCCTAAATCTCCTCAGGACCCCTGCAAAGCCACCCCTTAGCCCCGCCCACTCCCCCTCTAGCCCCGCCCATTTCCCCTTTAGCCCCGCCCCCTCCCGGCCCTGCCGACCCAAATTCCCCCCCAAAAACCCCCCAAAACCCCCAAAATTCCAGAAAAAAACCCCCCAGAGACCCCCAAACATCCCCTTAAAGACCCAACATTCCCAAATAAAAGCCCCAAACCCCCTAAATCTCCTCAGGACCCCTGCAAAGCCACCCCTTAGCCCCGCCCATTTCCCCTTTAGCCCCGCCCCCTCCCGGCCCTGCCGACCCAAATTCCCCCCCAAAAACCCCCCAAAACCCCCAAAATTCCAAAAAAAAACCCCCCAGAGACCCCCAAAAATCCCCTTAAAGACCCAAAATTCCCAAATAAAAGCCCCAAACCCCCTAAATCTCCTCAGGACCCCTGCAAAGCCACCCCTTAGCCCCGCCCACTCCCCCTCTAGCCCCGCCCATTTCCCCTTTAGCCCCGCCCCCTCCCGGCCCTGCCGACCCAAATTCCCCCCCAAAAACCCCCCAAAACCCCCAAAATTCCAAAAAAACCCCCCCAGAGACCCCCAAAAATCCCCTTAAAGACCCAAAATTCCCAAATAAAAGCCCCAAACCCCCTAAATCTCCTCAGGACCCCTGAAAAGCCACCCCTTAGCCCCGCCCATTTCCCCTTTAGCCCCGCCCCCTCCCGGCCCTGCCGACCCAAATTCCCCCCCAAAAACCCCCCAAAACCCCCAAAATTCCAAAAAAAACCCCCCCAGAGACCCCCAAAAATCCCCTTAAAGACCCAAAATTCCCAAATAAAAGCCCCAAACCCCCTAAATCTCCTCAGGACCCCTGCAAAGCCACCCCTTAGCCCCGCCCACTCCCCCTCTAGCCCCGCCCATTTCCCCTTTAGCCCCGCCCCCTCCCGGCCCTGCCGACCCAAATTCCCCCCCAAAAACCCCCCAAAACCCCCAAAATTCCAAAAAAAAAACCCCCAGAGACCCCCAAAAATCCCCTTAAAGACCCAAAATTCCCAAATAAAAGCCCCAAACCCCCTAAATCTCCTCAGGACCCCTGCAAAGCCACCCCTTAGCCCCGCCCATTTCCCCTTTAGCCCCGCCCCCTCCCGGCCCTGCCGACCCAAATTCCCCCCCAAAAACCCCCCAAAACCCCCAAAATTCCAGAAAAAACCCCCCCAGAGACCCCCAAAAATCCCCTTAAAGACCCAAAATTCCCAAATAAAAGCCCCAAACCCCCTAAATCTCCTCAGGACCCCTGCAAAGCCACCCCTTAGCCCCGCCCATTTCCCCTTTAGCCCCGCCCCCTCCCGGCCCTGCCGACCCAAATTCCCCCCCAAAAACCCCCCAAAACCCCCAAAATTCCAAAAAAAAACCCCCCAGAGACCCCCAAAAATCCCCTTAAAGACCCAAAATTCCCAAATAAAAGCCCCAAACCCCCTAAATCTCCTCAGGACCCCTGCAAAGCCACCCCTTAGCCCCGCCCATTTCCCCTTTAGCCCCGCCCCCTCCCGGCCCTGCCGACCCAAATTCCCCCCCAAAAACCCCCCAAAACCCCCAAAATTCCAAAAAAAACCCCCCCAGAGACCCCCAAAAATCCCCTTAAAGACCCAAAATTCCCAAATAAAAGCCCCAAACCCCCTAAATCTCCTCAGGACCCCTGAAAAGCCACCCCTTAGCCCCGCCCTCTCCCCCTCTAGCCCCGCCCATTTCCCCTTTAGCCCCGCCCCCTCCCGGCCCTGCCGACCCAAATTCCCCCCCAAAAACCCCCCAAAACCCCCAAAATTCCAGAAAAAAAACCCCCAGAGACCCCCAAAAATCCCCTTAAAGACCCAAAATTCCCAAATAAAAGCCCCAAACCCCCTAAATCTCCTCAGGACCCCTGCAAAGCCACCCCTTAGCCCCGCCCACTCCCCCTCTAGCCCCGCCCATTTCCCCTTTAGCCCCGCCCCCTCCCGGCCCTGCCGACCCAAATTCCCCCCCAAAAACCCCAAAATTCCAAAAAAAAACCCCCCAGAGACCCCCAAAAATCCCCTTAAAGACCCAAAATTCCCAAATAAAAGCCCCAAACCCCCTAAATCTCCTCAGGACCCCTGCAAAGCCACACCTTAGCCCCGCCCATTTCCCCTTTAGCCCCGCCCCCTCCCGGCCCTGCCGACCCAAATTCCCCCCCAAAAACCCCCCAAAACCCCCAAAATTCCAAAAAAAACCCCCCAGAGACCCCCAAAAATCCCCTTAAAGACCCAAAATTCCCAAATAAAAGCCCCAAACCCCCTAAATCTCCTCAGGACCCCTGAAAAGCCACCCCTTAGCCCCGCCCACTCCCCCTCTAGCCCCGCCCATTTCCCCTTTAGCCCCGCCCCCTCCCGGCCCTGCCGACCCAAATTCCCCCCCAAAAACCCCAAAATTCCAAAAAAAAACCCCCCCCAGAGACCCCCAAAAATCCCCTTAAAGACCCAAAATTCCCAAATAAAAGCCCCAAACCCCCTAAATCTCCTCAGGACCCCTGCAAAGCCACCCCTTAGCCCCGCCCATTTCCCCTTTAGCCCCCGCCCCCTCCCGGCCCTGCCGACCCAAATTCCCCCCCAAAAACCCCCCAAAACCCCCAAAATTCCAAAAAAAACCCCCCAGAGACCCCCAAAAATCCCCTTAAAGACCCAAAATTCCCAAATAAAAGCCCCAAACCCCCTAAATCTCCTCAGGACCCCTGCACAGCCACCCCTTAGCCCCGCCCATTTCCCCTTTAGCCCCGCCCCCTCCCGGCCCTGCCGACCCAAATTCCCCCCCCAAAAACCCCCCAAAACCCCCAAAATTCCAAAAAAAAACCCCCCCAGAGACCCCCAAAAATCCCCTTAAAGACCCAAAATTCCCAAATAAAAGCCCCAAACCCCCTAAATCTCCTCAGGACCCCTGCAAAGCCACCCCTTAGCCCCGCCCACTCCCCCTCTAGCCCCGCCCATTTCCCCTTTAGCCCCGCCCCCTCCTGGCCCTGCCGACCCAAATTCCCCCCCAAAAACCCCCCAAAACCCCCAAAATTCCAGAAAAAAACCCCCCAGAGACCCCCAAAAATCCCCTTAAAGACCCAACATTCCCAAATAAAAGCCCCAAACCCCCTAAATCTCCTCAGGACCCCTGCAAAGCCACCCCTTAGCCCCGCCCATTTCCCCTTTAGCCCCGCTCCCTCCCGGCCCTGCCGACCCAAATTCCCTCCCAAAAACCCCCCAAAACCCCCAAAATTCCAGAAAAAAACCCCCCAGAGACCCCCAAAAATCCCCTTAAAGACCCAAAATTCCCAAATAAAAGCCCCAAACCCCCTAAATCTCCTCAGGACCCCTGCAAAGCCACCCCTTAGCCCCCGCCCATTTCCCCTTTAGCCCCGCCCCCTCCCGGCCCTGCCGACCCAAATTCCCCCCCAAAAACCCCCCAAAACCCCCAAAATTCCAAAAAAAAACCCCCCCAGAGACCCCCAAAAATCCCCTTAAAGACCCAAAATTCCCAAATAAAAGCCCCAAACCCCCTAAATCTCCTCAGGACCCCTGCAAAGCCACCCCTTAGCCCCGCCCACTCCCCCTCTAGCCCCGCCCATTTCCCCTTTAGCCCCGCCCCCTCCCGGCCCTGCCGACCCAAATTCCCCCCCAAAAACCCCCCAAAACCCCCAAAATTCCAGAAAAAACCCCCCAGAGACCCCCAAACATCCCCTTAAAGACCCAACATTCCCAAATAAAAGCCCCAAACCCCCTAAATCTCCTCAGGACCCCTGCAAAGCCACCCCTTAGCCCCGCCCATTTCCCCTTTAGCCCCGCCCCCTCCCGGCCCTGCCGACCCAAATTCCCCCCCAAAAACCCCCCAAAACCCCCAAAATTCCAAAAAAAAAACCCCCCAGAGACCCCCAAAAATCCCCTTAAAGACCCAAAATTCCCAAATAAAAGCCCCAAACCCCCTAAATCTCCTCAGGACCCCTGCAAAGCCACCCCTTAGCCCCGCCCACTCCCCCTCTAGCCCCGCCCATTTCCCCTTTAGCCCCGCCCCCTCCCGGCCCTGCCGACCCAAATTCCCCCCCAAAAACCCCAAAATTCCAAAAAAAAACCCCCCAGAGACCCCCAAAAATCCCCTTAAAGACCCAAAATTCCCAAATAAAAGCCCCAAACCCCCTAAATCTCCTCAGGACCCCTGCAAAGCCACACCTTAGCCCCGCCCATTTCCCCTTTAGCCCCGCCCCCTCCCGGCCCTGCCGACCCAAATTCCCCCCCAAAAACCCCCCAAAACCCCCAAAATTCCAAAAAAAAACCCCCAGAGACCCCCAAAAATCCCCTTAAAGACCCAAAATTCCCAAATAAAAGCCCCAAACCCCCTAAATCTCCTCAGGACCCCTGAAAAGCCACCCCTTAGCCCCGCCCACTCCCCCTTTAGCCCCGCCCATTTCCCCTTTAGCCCCGCCCCCTCCCGGCCCTGCCGACCCAAATTCCCCCCCAAAAACCCCAAAATTCCAAAAAAAACCCCCCCAGAGACCCCCAAAAATCCCCTTAAAGACCCAAAATTCCCAAATAAAAGCCCCAAACCCCCTAAATCTCCTCAGGACCCCTGCAAAGCCACCCCTTAGCCCCGCCCACTCCCCCTCTAGCCCCGCCCATTTCCCCTTTAGCCCCGCCCCCTCCCGGCCCTGCCGACCCAAATTCCCCCCCAAAAACCCCCCAAAACCCCCAAAATTCCAGAAAAAAACCCCCCAGAGACCCCCAAAAATCCCCTTAAAGACCCAAAATTCCCAAATAAAAGCCCCAAACCCCCTAAATCTCCTCAGGACCCCTGCACAGCCACCCCTTAGCCCCGCCCATTTCCCCTTTAGCCCCGCCCCCTCCCGGCCCTGCCGACCCAAATTCCCCCCCAAAAACCCCCCAAAACCCCCAAAATTCCAGAAAAAAACCCCCCAGAGACCCCCAAAAATCCCCTTAAAGACCCAAAATTCCCAAATAAAAGCCCCAAACCCCCTAAATCTCCTCAGGACCCCTGCAAAGCCACCCCTTAGCCCCGCCCATTTCCCCTTTAGCCCCGCCCCCTCCCGGCCCTGCCGACCCAAATTCCCCCCCAAAAACCCCCCAAAACCCCCAAAATTCCAAAAAAAACCCCCCCAGAGACCCCCAAAAATCCCCTTAAAGACCCAAAATTCCCAAATAAAAGCCCCAAACCCCCTAAATCTCCTCAGGACCCCTGCAAAGCCACCCCTTAGCCCCGCCCACTCCCCCTCTAGCCCCGCCCATTTCCCCTTTAGCCCCGCCCCCTCCCGGCCCTGCCGACCCAAATTCCCCCCCAAAAACCCCCCAAAACCCCCAAAATTCCAGAAAAAACCCCCCAGAGACCCCCAAACATCCCCTTAAAGACCCAACATTCCCAAATAAAAGCCCCAAACCCCCTAAATCTCCTCAGGACCCCTGCAAAGCCACCCCTTAGCCCCGCCCATTTCCCCTTTAGCCCCGCCCCCTCCCGGCCCTGCCGACCCAAATTCCCCCCCAAAAACCCCCCAAAACCCCCAAAATTCCAAAAAAAAACCCCCCAGAGACCCCCAAAAATCCCCTTAAAGACCCAAAATTCCCAAATAAAAGCCCCAAACCCCCTAAATCTCCTCAGGACCCCTGCAAAGCCACCCCTTAGCCCCGCCCACTCCCCCTCTAGCCCCGCCCATTTCCCCTTTAGCCCCGCCCCCTCCCGGCCCTGCCGACCCAAATTCCCCCCCAAAAACCCCCCAAAACCCCCAAAATTCCAAAAAAACCCCCCCAGAGACCCCCAAAAATCCCCTTAAAGACCCAAAATTCCCAAATAAAAGCCCCAAACCCCCTAAATCTCCTCAGGACCCCTGCAAAGCCACCCCTTAGCCCCGCCCATTTCCCCTTTAGCCCCGCCCCCTCCCGGCCCTGCCGACCCAAATTCCCCCCCAAAAACCCCCCAAAACCCCCAAAATTCCAAAAAAAACCCCCCCAGAGACCCCCAAAAATCCCCTTAAAGACCCAAAATTCCCAAATAAAAGCCCCAAACCCCCTAAATCTCCTCAGGACCCCTGCAAAGCCACCCCTTAGCCCCGCCCACTCCCCCTCTAGCCCCGCCCATTTCCCCTTTAGCCCCGCCCCCTCCCGGCCCTGCCGACCCAAATTCCCCCCCAAAAACCCCCCAAAACCCCCAAAATTCCAAAAAAAAAACCCCCAGAGACCCCCAAAAATCCCCTTAAAGACCCAAAATTCCCAAATAAAAGCCCCAAACCCCCTAAATCTCCTCAGGACCCCTGCAAAGCCACCCCTTAGCCCCGCCCATTTCCCCTTTAGCCCCGCCCCCTCCCGGCCCTGCCGACCCAAATTCCCCCCCAAAAACCCCCCAAAACCCCCAAAATTCCAAAAAAAACCCCCCAGAGACCCCCAAAAATCCCCTTAAAGACCCAAAATTCCCAAATAAAAGCCCCAAACCCCCTAAATCTCCTCAGGACCCCTGAAAAGCCACCCCTTAGCCCCGCCCACTCCCCCTTTAGCCCCGCCCATTTCCCCTTTAGCCCCGCCCCCTCCCGGCCCTGCCGACCCAAATTCCCCCCCAAAAACCCCCCAAAACCCCCAAAATTCCAGAAAAAAACCCCCCAGAGACCCCCAAAAATCCCCTTAAAGACCCAACATTCCCAAATAAAAGCCCCAAACCCCCTAAATCTCCTCAGGACCCCTGCAAAGCCACACCTTAGCCCCGCCCATTTCCCCTTTAGCCCCGCCCCCTCCCGGCCCTGCCGACCCAAATTCCCCCCCAAAAACCCCCCAAAACCCCCAAAATTCCAAAAAAAACCCCCCAGAGACCCCCAAAAATCCCCTTAAAGACCCAAAATTCCCAAATAAAAGCCCCAAACCCCCTAAATCTCCTCAGGACCCCTGAAAAGCCACCCCTTAGCCCCGCCCACTCCCCCTCTAGCCCCGCCCATTTCCCCTTTAGCCCCGCCCCCTCCCGGCCCTGCCGACCCAAATTCCCCCCCAAAAACCCCAAAATTCCAAAAAAAACCCCCCCAGAGACCCCCAAAAATCCCCTTAAAGACCCAAAATTCCCAAATAAAAGCCCCAAACCCCCTAAATCTCCTCAGGACCCCTGCAAAGCCACCCCTTAGCCCCGCCCATTTCCCCTTTAGCCCCGCCCCCTCCCGGCCCTGCCGACCCAAATTCCCCCCCAAAAACCCCCCAAAACCCCCAAAATTCCAAAAAAAAACCCCCCAGAGACCCCCAAAAATCCCCTTAAAGACCCAAAATTCCCAAATAAAAGCCCCAAACCCCCTAAATCTCCTCAGGACCCCTGCACAGCCACCCCTTAGCCCCGCCCATTTCCCCTTTAGCCCCGCCCCCTCCCGGCCCTGCCGACCCAAATTCCCCCCCAAAAACCCCCCAAAACCCCCAAAATTCCAAAAAAAACCCCCCCAGAGACCCCCAAAAATCCCCTTAAAGACCCAAAATTCCCAAATAAAAGCCCCAAACCCCCTAAATCTCCTCAGGACCCCTGCAAAGCCACCCCTTAGCCCCGCCCACTCCCCCTCTAGCCCCGCCCATTTCCCCTTTAGCCCCGCCCCCTCCTGGCCCTGCCGACCCAAATTCCCCCCCAAAAACCCCCCAAAACCCCCAAAATTCCAGAAAAAAAACCCCCCAGAGACCCCCAAAAATCCCCTTAAAGACCCAACATTCCCAAATAAAAGCCCCAAACCCCCTAAATCTCCTCAGGACCCCTGCAAAGCCACCCCTTAGCCCCGCCCATTTCCCCTTTAGCCCCGCTCCCCTCCCGGCCCTGCCGACCCAAATTCCCTCCCCAAAAACCCCCCAAAACCCCCAAAATTCCAGAAAAAAACCCCCCCAGAGACCCCCAAAAATCCCCTTAAAGACCCAAAATTCCCAAATAAAAGCCCCAAACCCCCTAAATCTCCTCAGGACCCCTGCAAAGCCACCCCTTAGCCCCGCCCATTTCCCCTTTAGCCCCGCCCCCTCCCGGCCCTGCCGACCCAAATTCCCCCCCAAAAACCCCCCAAAACCCCCAAAATTCCAAAAAAAAACCCCCCCAGAGACCCCCAAAAATCCCCTTAAAGACCCAAAATTCCCAAATAAAAGCCCCAAACCCCCTAAATCTCCTCAGGACCCCTGCAAAGCCACCCCTTAGCCCCGCCCACTCCCCCTCTAGCCCCGCCCATTTCCCCTTTAGCCCCGCCCCCTCCCGGCCCTGCCGACCCAAATTCCCCCCCAAAAACCCCCCAAAACCCCCAAAATTCCAGAAAAAAACCCCCCAGAGACCCCCAAACATCCCCTTAAAGACCCAACATTCCCAAATAAAAGCCCCAAACCCCCTAAATCTCCTCAGGACCCCTGCAAAGCCACCCCTTAGCCCCGCCCATTTCCCCTTTAGCCCCGCCCCCTCCCGGCCCTGCCGACCCAAATTCCCCCCCAAAAACCCCCCAAAACCCCCAAAATTCCAAAAAAAAACCCCCCAGAGACCCCCAAAAATCCCCTTAAAGACCCAAAATTCCCAAATAAAAGCCCCAAACCCCCTAAATCTCCTCAGGACCCCTGCAAAGCCACCCCTTAGCCCCGCCCACTCCCCCTCTAGCCCCGCCCATTTCCCCTTTAGCCCCGCCCCCTCCCGGCCCTGCCGACCCAAATTCCCCCCCCAAAAACCCCAAAATTCCAAAAAAAAACCCCCCAGAGACCCCCAAAAATCCCCTTAAAGACCCAAAATTCCCAAATAAAAGCCCCAAACCCCCTAAATCTCCTCAGGACCCCTGCAAAGCCCACAGCCCCGCCCATTTCCCCTTTAGCCCCGCCCCCTCCCGGCCCTGCCGACCCAAATTCCCCCCCAAAAACCCCCCAAAACCCCCAAAATTCCAAAAAAAAACCCCCAGAGACCCCCAAAAATCCCCTTAAAGACCCAAAATTCCCAAATAAAAGCCCCAAACCCCCTAAATCTCCTCAGGACCCCTGAAAAGCCACCCCTTAGCCCCGCCCACTCCCCCTTTAGCCCCGCCCATTTCCCCTTTAGCCCCGCCCCCTCCCGGCCCTGCCGACCCAAATTCCCCCCCAAAAACCCCAAAATTCCAAAAAAAACCCCCCCAGAGACCCCCAAAAATCCCCTTAAAGACCCAAAATTCCCAAATAAAAGCCCCAAACCCCCTAAATCTCCTCAGGACCCCTGCAAAGCCACCCCTTAGCCCCGCCCACTCCCCCTCTAGCCCCGCCCATTTCCCCTTTAGCCCCGCCCCCTCCCGGCCCTGCCGACCCAAATTCCCCCCCAAAAACCCCCCAAAACCCCCAAAATTCCAGAAAAAAACCCCCCAGAGACCCCCAAAAATCCCCTTAAAGACCCAAAATTCCCAAATAAAAGCCCCAAACCCCCTAAATCTCCTCAGGACCCCTGCACAGCCACCCCTTAGCCCCGCCCATTTCCCCTTTAGCCCCGCCCCCTCCCGGCCCTGCCGACCCAAATTCCCCCCCAAAAACCCCCCAAAACCCCCAAAATTCCAGAAAAAAACCCCCCAGAGACCCCCAAAAATCCCCTTAAAGACCCAAAATTCCCAAATAAAAGCCCCAAACCCCCTAAATCTCCTCAGGACCCCTGCAAAGCCACCCCTTAGCCCCGCCCATTTCCCCTTTAGCCCCGCCCCCTCCCGGCCCTGCCGACCCAAATTCCCCCCCAAAAACCCCCCAAAACCCCCAAAATTCCAAAAAAAACCCCCCCAGAGACCCCCAAAAATCCCCTTAAAGACCCAAAATTCCCAAATAAAAGCCCCAAACCCCCTAAATCTCCTCAGGACCCCTGCAAAGCCACCCCTTAGCCCCGCCCACTCCCCCTCTAGCCCCGCCCATTTCCCCTTTAGCCCCGCCCCCTCCCGGCCCTGCCGACCCAAATTCCCCCCCAAAAACCCCCCAAAACCCCCAAAATTCCAGAAAAAACCCCCCAGAGACCCCCAAACAATCCCCTTAAAGACCCAACATTCCCAAATAAAAGCCCCAAACCCCCTAAATCTCCTCAGGACCCCTGCAAAGCCACCCCTTAGCCCGCCCATTTTCCCCTTTAGCCCCGCCCCCTCCCGGCCCTGCCGACCCAAATTCCCCCCAAAAACCCCCCAAAACCCCCAAAATTCCAAAAAAAAACCCCCCCAGAGACCCCCAAAAATCCCCTTAAAGACCCAAAATTCCCAAATAAAAGCCCCAAACCCCCTAAATCTCCTCAGGACCCCTGCAAAGCCACCCCTTAGCCCCGCCCACTCCCCCTCTAGCCCCGCCCATTTCCCCTTTAGCCCCGCCCCCTCCCGGCCCTGCCGACCCAAATTCCCCCCCAAAAACCCCCCAAAACCCCCAAAATTCCAAAAAAAAACCCCCCCAGAGACCCCCAAAAATCCCCTTAAAGACCCAAAATTCCCAAATAAAAGCCCCAAACCCCCTAAATCTCCTCAGGACCCCTGCAAAGCCACCCCTTAGCCCCGCCCATTTCCCCTTTAGCCCCGCCCCCTCCCGGCCCTGCCGACCCAAATTCCCCCCCAAAAACCCCCCAAAACCCCCAAAATTCCAAAAAAAACCCCCCCAGAGACCCCCAAAAATCCCCTTAAAGACCCAAAATTCCCAAATAAAAGCCCCAAACCCCCTAAATCTCCTCAGGACCCCTGCAAAGCCACCCCTTAGCCCCGCCCACTCCCCCTCTAGCCCCGCCCATTTCCCCTTTAGCCCCGCCCCCTCCCGGCCCTGCCGACCCAAATTCCCCCCCAAAAACCCCCCAAAACCCCCAAAATTCCAAAAAAAAAACCCCCAGAGACCCCCAAAAATCCCCCTTAAAGACCCAAAATTCCCAAATAAAAGCCCCAAACCCCCTAAATCTCCTCAGGACCCCTGCAAAGCCACCCCTTAGCCCCGCCCATTTCCCCCTTTAGCCCCGCCCCTCCCGGCCCTGCCGACCCAAATTCCCCCCCAAAAAACCCCCCAAAACCCCCAAAATTCCAAAAAAAACCCCCCAGAGACCCCCAAAAATCCCCTTAAAGACCCAAAATTCCCAAATAAAAGCCCCAAACCCCCTAAATCTCCTCAGGACCCCTGAAAAGCCACCCCTTAGCCCCGCCCACTCCCCCTTTAGCCCCGCCCATTTCCCCTTTAGCCCCGCCCCCTCCCGGCCCTGCCGACCCAAATTCCCCCCCAAAAACCCCCCAAAACCCCCAAAATTCCAGAAAAAAAACCCCCCAGAGACCCCCCAAAAATCCCCTTAAAGACCCAACATTCCCAAATAAAAGCCCCAAACCCCCTAAATCTCCTCAGGACCCCTGCAAAGCCACCCCTTAGCCCCGCCCATTTCCCCTTTAGCCCCGCCCCCTCCCGGCCCTGCCGACCCAAATTCCCCCCCAAAAACCCCCCAAAACCCCCAAAATTCCAGAAAAAAACCCCCCAGAGACCCCCAAAAATCCCCTTAAAGACCCAAAATTCCCAAATAAAAGCCCCAAACCCCCTAAATCTCCTCAGGACCCCTGCAAAGCCACCCCTTAGCCCCGCCCATTTCCCCTTAGCCCCGCCCCCTCCCGGCCCTGCCGACCCAAATTCCCCCCCAAAAACCCCCCAAAACCCCCAAAATTCCAAAAAAAACCCCCCCAGAGACCCCCAAAAATCCCCTTAAAGACCCAAAATTCCCAAATAAAAGCCCCAAACCCCCTAAATCTCCTCAGGACCCCTGCAAAGCCACCCCTTAGCCCCGCCCACTCCCCCTCTAGCCCCGCCCATTTCCCCTTTAGCCCCGCCCCCTCCCGGCCCTGCCGACCCAAATTCCCCCCAAAAACCCCCCAAAACCCCCAAAATTCCAAAAAAAAAACCCCCAGAGACCCCCAAAAATCCCCTTAAAGACCCAAAATTCCCAAATAAAAGCCCCCAAACCCCCTAAATCTCCTCAGGACCCCTGCAAAGCCACCCCTTAGCCCCGCCCATTTCCCCTTTAGCCCCGCCCCCTCCCGGCCCTGCCGACCCAAATTCCCCCCCAAAAACCCCCCAAAACCCCCAAAATTCCAGAAAAAACCCCCCCCAGAGACCCCCAAAAATCCCCTTAAAGACCCAAAATTCCCAAATAAAAGCCCCAAACCCCCTAAATCTCCTCAGGACCCCTGAAAAGCCACCCCTTAGCCCCGCCCATTTCCCCTTTAGCCCCGCCCCCTCCCGGCCCTGCCGACCCAAATTCCCCCCCAAAAACCCCCCAAAACCCCCAAAATTCCAAAAAAAAACCCCCCAGAGACCCCCAAAAATCCCCTTAAAGACCCAAAATTCCCAAATAAAAGCCCCAAACCCCCTAAATCTCCTCAGGACCCCTGCAAAGCCACCCCTTAGCCCCGCCCATTTCCCCTTTAGCCCCGCCCCCTCCCGGCCCTGCCGACCCAAATTCCCCCCCAAAAACCCCCCAAAACCCCCAAAATTCCAAAAAAAAACCCCCCCAGAGACCCCCAAAAATCCCCTTAAAGACCCAAAATTCCCAAATAAAAGCCCCAAACCCCCTAAATCTCCTCAGGACCCCTGAAAAGCCACCCCTTAGCCCCGCCCTCTCCCCCTCTAGCCCCGCCCATTTCCCCTTTAGCCCCGCCCCCTCCCGGCCCTGCCGACCCAAATTCCCCCCCAAAAACCCCCCAAAACCCCCAAAATTCCCAAAAAAAACCCCCAGAGACCCCCAAAAATCCCCTTAAAGACCCAAAATTCCCAAATAAAAGCCCCAAACCCCCTAAATCTCCTCAGGACCCCTGCAAAGCCACCCCTTAGCCCCGCCCACTCCCCCTCTAGCCCCGCCCATTTCCCCTTTAGCCCCGCCCCCTCCCGGCCCTGCCGACCCAAATTCCCCCCCAAAAACCCCAAAATTCCAAAAAAAAACCCCCCAGAGACCCCCAAAAATCCCCTTAAAGACCCAAAATTCCCAAATAAAAGCCCCAAACCCCCTAAATCTCCTCAGGACCCCTGCAAAGCCACACCTTAGCCCCGCCCATTTCCCCTTTAGCCCCGCCCCCTCCCGGCCCTGCCGACCCAAATTCCCCCCCAAAAACCCCCCAAAACCCCCAAAATTCCAAAAAAAACCCCCCAGAGACCCCCAAAAATCCCCTTAAAGACCCAAAATTCCCAAATAAAAGCCCCAAACCCCCTAAATCTCCTCAGGACCCCTGAAAAGCCACCCCTTAGCCCCGCCCACTCCCCCTCTAGCCCCGCCCATTTCCCCTTTAGCCCCGCCCCCTCCCGGCCCTGCCGACCCAAATTCCCCCCCAAAAACCCCCCAAAACCCCCAAAATTCCAGAAAAAAAACCCCCCAGAGACCCCCAAAAATCCCCTTAAAGACCCAAAATTCCCAAATAAAAGCCCCAAACCCCCTAAATCTCCTCAGGACCCCTGCAAAGCCACCCCCTTAGCCCCGCCCATTTCCCCTTTAGCCCCGCCCCCTCCCGGCCCTGCCGACCCAAATTCCCCCCCAAAAACCCCCCAAAACCCCCAAAATTCCAAAAAAAACCCCCCCAGAGACCCCCAAAAATCCCCTTAAAGACCCAAAATTCCCAAATAAAAGCCCCAAACCCCCTAAATCTCCTCAGGACCCCTGCAAAGCCACCCCTTAGCCCCGCCCATTTCCCCTTTAGCCCCGCCCCCCTCCCGGCCCTGCCGACCCAAATTCCCCCCCAAAAACCCCCCAAAACCCCCAAAATTCCAGAAAAAAAACCCCCAGAGACCCCCAAAAATCCCCTTAAAGACCCAACATTCCCAAATAAAAGCCCCAAACCCCCTAAATCTCCTCAGGACCCCTGCAAAGCCACCCCTTAGCCCCGCCCATTTCCCCTTTAGCCCCGCCCCCTCCCGGCCCTGCCGACCCAAATTCCCCCCCAAAAACCCCCCAAAACCCCAAAATTCCAAAAAAAACCCCCCCAGAGACCCCCAAAAATCCCCTTAAAGACCCAAAATTCCCAAATAAAAGCCCCAAACCCCCTAAATCTCCTCAGGACCCCTGCAAAGCCACCCCTTAGCCCCGCCCACTCCCCCTCTAGCCCCGCCCATTTCCCCTTTAGCCCCGCCCCCTCCCGGCCCTGCCGACCCAAATTCCCCCCCAAAAACCCCAAAATTCCAAAAAAAAACCCCCCAGAGACCCCCAAAAATCCCCTTAAAGACCCAAAATTCCCAAATAAAAGCCCCAAACCCCCTAAATCTCCTCAGGACCCCTGCAAAGCCACACCTTAGCCCCGCCCATTTCCCCTTTAGCCCCGCCCCCTCCCGGCCCTGCCGACCCAAATTCCCCCCCAAAAACCCCCCAAAACCCCCAAAATTCCAAAAAAAAACCCCCAGAGACCCCCAAAAATCCCCTTAAAGACCCCAAAATTCCCAAATAAAAGCCCCAAACCCCCTAAATCTCCTCAGGACCCCTGCAAAGCCACCCCTTAGCCCCGCCCATTTCCCCTCTAGCCCCGCCCCCCTCCCGGCCCTGCCGACCCAAATTCCCCCCAAAAACCCCCCAAAACCCCCAAAATTCCAAAAAAAACCCCCCCAGAGACCCCCAAAAATCCCCTTAAAGTCCCAAAATTCCCAAATAAAAGCCCCAAACCCCCTAAATCTCCTCAGGACCC
The DNA here is from genome assembly GCF_041296385.1 of Aphelocoma coerulescens. NCBI lineage: Eukaryota > Metazoa > Chordata > Aves > Passeriformes > Corvidae > Aphelocoma > Aphelocoma coerulescens. Next base: position 52,248 of record NW_027183702.1, on the reverse strand, counting down.
CTGCAAAGCCACCCCTTAGCCCCCGCCCACTCCCCCTCTAGCCCCGCCCATTTCCCCTTTAGCCCCGCCCCCTCCCGGCCCTGCCGACCCAAATTCCCCCCCAAAAACCCCCCAAAACCCCCAAAATTCCAGAAAAAAACCCCCCAGAGACCCCCAAAAATCCCCTTAAAGACCCAAAATTCCCAAATAAAAGCCCCAAACCCCCCTAAATCTCCTCAGGACCCCTGCAAAGCCACCCCTTAGCCCCGCCCATTTCCCCTTTAGCCCCGCCCCCTCCCGGCCCTGCCGACCCAAATTCCCCCCCAAAAAACCCCCCAAAACCCCCAAAATTCCAAAAAAAACCCCCCCAGAGACCCCCAAAAATCTTAAAGACCCAAAATTCCCAAATAAAAGCCCCAAACCCCCTAAATCTCCTCAGGACCCCTGCAAAGCCACCCCTTAGCCCCGCCCATTTCCCCTTTAGCCCCGCCCCCTCCCGGCCCTGCCGACCCAAATTCCCCCCCAAAAACCCCCCAAAACCCCCAAAATTCCAGAAAAAAAACCCCCAGAGACCCCCAAAAATCCCCTTAAAGACCCAACATTCCCAAATAAAAGCCCCAAACCCCCTAAATCTCCTCAGGACCCCTGCAAAGCCACCCCTTAGCCCCGCCCATTTCCCCTTTAGCCCCGCCCCCTCCCGGCCCTGCCGACCCAAATTCCCCCCCAAAAACCCCCCAAAACCCCCAAAATTCCAAAAAAAACCCACCCAGAGACCCCCAAAAATCCCCTTAAAGACCCAAAATTCCCAAATAAAAGCCCCAAACCCCCTAAATCTCCTCAGGACCCCTGAAAAGCCACCCCTTAGCCCCGCCCACTCCCCCTCTAGCCCCGCCCATTTCCCCTTTAGCCCCGCCCCCTCCCGGCCCTGCCGACCCAAATTCCCCCCCAAAAACCCCAAAATTCCAAAAAAAAACCCCCCAGAGACCCCCAAAAATCCCCTTAAAGACCCAAAATTCCCAAATAAAAGCCCCAAACCCCCTAAATCTCCTCAGGACCCCTGCAAAGCCACACCTTAGCCCCGCCCATTTCCCCTTTAGCCCCGCCCCCTCCCGGCCCTGCCGACCCAAATTCCCCCCCAAAAACCCCCCAAAACCCCCAAAATTCCAAAAAAAAACCCCCCCAGAGACCCCCAAAAATCCCCTTAAAGACCCAAAATTCCCAAATAAAAGCCCCAAACCCCCTAAATCTCCTCAGGACCCCTGCAAAGCCACCCCTTAGCCCCGCCCATTTCCCCTTTAGCCCCGCCCCCTCCCGGCCCTGCCGACCCAAATTCCCCCCCAAAAACCCCCCAAAACCCCCAAAATTCCAAAAAAAAACCCCCCAGAGACCCCCAAAAATCCCCTTAAAGGCCCAAAATTCCCAAATAAAAGCCCCAAACCCCCTAAATCTCCTCAGGACCCCTGCAAAGCCACACCTTAGCCCCGCCCATTTCCCCTTTAGCCCCGCCCCCTCCCGGCCCTGCCGACCCAAATTCCCCCCCCAAAAACCCCCCAAAACCCCCAAAATTCCAAAAAAAACCCCCCCAGGGACCCCCAAAAATCCCCTTAAAGACCCAAAATTCCCAAATAAAAGCCCCAAACCCCCTAAATCTCCTCAGGACCCCTGCAAAGCCACCCCTTAGCCCCGCCCATTTCCCCTTTAGCCCCGCCCCCTCCCGGCCCTGCCGACCCAAATTCCCCCCCAAAAACCCCCCAAAACCCCCAAAATTCCAAAAAAAACCCCCCCGGAGACCCCCAAAAATCCCCTTAAAGACCCAAAATTCCCAAATAAAAGCCCCAAACCCCCTAAATCTCCTCAGGACCCCTGCAAAGCCACACCTTAGCCCCGCCCATTTCCCCTTTAGCCCCGCCCCCTCCCGGCCCTGCCGACCCAAATTCCCCCCCAAAAACCCCCCCAAAACCCCCAAAATTCCAAAAAAAAAACCCCCCAGAGACCCCCAAAAATCCCCTTAAAGACCCAAAATTCCCAAATAAAAGCCCCAAACCCCCTAAATCTCCTCAGGACCTCTGCAAAGCCACCCCTTAGCCCCGCCCATTTCCCCTTTAGCCCCGCCCCCTCCCGGCCCTGCCGACCCAAATTCCCCCCCAAAAACCCCCCAAAACCCCCAAAATTCCAAAAAAAACCCCCCCAGAGACCCCCAAAAATCCCCTTAAAGACCCAAAATTCCCAAATAAAAGCCCCAAACCCCCTAAATCTCCTCAGGACCCCTGCAAAGCCACCCCTTAGCCCCGCCCATTTCCCCTTTAGCCCCGCCCCCTCCCGGCCCTGCCGACCCAAATTCCCCCCCAAAAACCCCCCAAAACCCCCAAAATTCCAAAAAAAACCCCCAGAGACCCCCAAAAATCCCCTTAAAGACCCAAAATTCCCAAATAAAAGCCCCAAACCCCCTAAATATCCTCAGGACCCCTGCAAAGCCACCCCTTAGCCCCGCCCACTCCCCCTCTAGCCCCGCCCATTTCCCCTTTAGCCCCGCCCCCTCCCGGCCCTGCCGACCCAAATTCCCCCCCAAAAACCCCCCAAAACCCCCAAAATTCCAAAAAAAACCCCCCCAGAGACCCCCAAAAATCCCCTTAAAGACCCAAAATTCCCAAATAAAAGCCCCAAACCCCCTAAATCTCCTCAGGACCCCTGCAAAGCCACCCCTTAGCCCCGCCCATTTCCCCTTTAGCCCCGCCCCCTCCCGGCCCTGCCGACCCAAATTCCCCCCCAAAAACCCCCCAAAACCCCCAAAATTCCAAAAAAAAACCCCCCAGAGACCCCCAAAAATCCCCTTAAAGACCCAAAATTCCCAAATAAAAGCCCCAAACCCCCTAAATCTCCTCAGGACCCCTGCAAAGCCACCCCTTAGCCCCGCCCATTTCCCCTTTAGCCCCGCCCCCTCCCGGCCCTGCCGACCCAAATTCCCCCCCAAAAACCCCCCAAAACCCCCAAAATTCCAAAAAAAAACCCCCCCGGAGACCCCCAAAAATCCCCTTAAAGACCCAAAATTCCCAAATAAAAGCCCCAAACCCCCTAAATCTCCTCAGGACCCCTGCAAAGCCACCCCTTAGCCCCGCCCACTCCCCCTCTAGCCCCGCCCATTTCCCCTTTAGCCCCGCCCCCTCCCGGCCCTGCCGACGCAAATTCCCCCCCAAAAACCCCCCAAAACCCCCAAAATTCCAAAAAAAAAAACCCCCAGAGACCCCCAAAAATCCCCTTAAAGACCCAAAATTCCCAAATAAAAGCCCCAAACCCCCTAAATCTCCTCAGGACCCCTGCAAAGCCACCCCTTAGCCCCGCCCATTTCCCCTTTAGCCCCGCCCCCTCCCGGCCCTGCCGACCCAAATTCCCCCCCAAAAACCCCCCAAAACCCCCAAAATTCCAAAAAAAACCCCCCCAGAGACCCCCAAAAATCCCCTTAAAGTCCCAAAATTCCCAAATAAAAGCCCCAAACCCCCTAAATCTCCTCAGGACCCCTGCAAAGCCACCCCTTAGCCCCGCCCACTCCCCCTCTAGCCCCGCCCATTTCCCCTTTAGCCCCGCCCCCTCCCGGCCCTGCCGACCCAAATTCCCCCCCAAAAACCCCCCAAAACCCCCAAAATTCCAAAAAAAAACCCCCCAGAGACCCCCAAAAATCCCCTTAAAGACCCAAAATTCCCAAATAAAAGCCCCAAACCCCCTAAATCTCCTCAGGACCCCTGCAAAGCCACCCCTTAGCCCCGCCCATTTCCCCTTTAGCCCCGCCCCCTCCCGGCCCTGCCGACCCAAATTCCCCCCCAAAAACCCCCCAAAACCCCCAAAATTCCAAAAAAAACCCCCCCAGAGACCCCCAAAAATCCCCTTAAAGACCCAAAATTCCCAAATAAAAGCCCCAAACCCCCTAAATCTCCTCAGGACCCCTGCAAAGCCACCCCTTAGCCCCGCCCATTTCCCCTTTAGCCCCGCCCCCTCCCGGCCCTGCCGACCCAAATTCCCCCCCAAAAACCCCCCAAAACCCCTAAAATTCCAGAATAAAAACCCCCAGAGACCCCCAAAAATCCCCTTAAAGACCCAACATTCCCAAATAAAAGCCCCAAACCCCCTAAATCTCCTCAGGACCCCTGCAAAGCCACCCCTTAGCCCCGCCCATTTCCCCTTTAGCCCCGCCCCCTCCCGGCCCTGCCGACCCAAATTCCCCCCCAAAAACCCCCCAAAACCCCCAAAATTCCAAAAAAAACCCACCCAGAGACCCCCAAAAATCCCCTTAAAGACCCAAAATTCCCAAATAAAAGCCCCAAACCCCCTAAATCTCCTCAGGACCCCTGAAAAGCCACCCCTTAGCCCCGCCCACTCCCCCTCTAGCCCCGCCCATTTCCCCTTTAGCCCCGCCCCCTCCCGGCCCTGCCGACCCAAATTCCCCCCCAAAAACCCCAAAATTCCAAAAAAAAACCCCCCAGAGACCCCCAAAAATCCCCTTAAAGACCCAAAATTCCCAAATAAAAGCCCCAAACCCCCTAAATCTCCTCAGGACCCCTGCAAAGCCACACCTTAGCCCCGCCCATTTCCCCTTTAGCCCCGCCCCCTCCCGGCCCTGCCGACCCAAATTCCCCCCCAAAAACCCCCCAAAACCCCCAAAATTCCAAAAAAAACCCCCCCAGAGACCCCCAAAAATCCCCTTAAAGACCCAAAATTCCCAAATAAAAGCCCCAAACCCCCTAAATCTCCTCAGGACCCCTGCACAGCCACCCCTTAGCCCCGCCCATTTCCCCTTTAGCCCCGCCCCCTCCCGGCCCTGCCGACCCAAATTCCCCCCCAAAAACCCCCCAAAACCCCCAAAATTCCAAAAAAAAACCCCCCAGAGACCCCCAAAAATCCCCTTAAAGGCCCAAAATTCCCAAATAAAAGCCCCAAACCCCCTAAATCTCCTCAGGACCCCTGCAAAGCCACACCTTAGCCCCGCCCATTTCCCCTTTAGCCCCGCCCCCTCCCGGCCCTGCCGACCCAAATTCCCCCCCAAAAACCCCCCAAAACCCCCAAAATTCCAAAAAAAACCCCCCCAGGGACCCCCAAAAATCCCCTTAAAGACCCAAAATTCCCAAATAAAAGCCCCAAACCCCCTAAATCTCCTCAGGACCCCTGCAAAGCCACCCCTTAGCCCCGCCCATTTCCCCTTTAGCCCCGCCCCCTCCCGGCCCTGCCGACCCAAATTCCCCCCCAAAAACCCCCCAAAACCCCCAAAATTCCAAAAAAAACCCCCCCGGAGACCCCCAAAAATCCCCTTAAAGACCCAAAATTCCCAAATAAAAGCCCCAAACCCCCTAAATCTCCTCAGGACCCCTGCAAAGCCACACCTTAGCCCCGCCCATTTCCCCTTTAGCCCCGCCCCCTCCCGGCCCTGCCGACCCAAATTCCCCCCCAAAAACCCCCCAAAACCCCCAAAATTCCAAAAAAAAACCCCCCAGAGACCCCCAAAAATCCCCTTAAAGACCCAAAATTCCCAAATAAAAGCCCCAAACCCCCTAAATCTCCTCAGGACCTCTGCAAAGCCACCCCTTAGCCCCGCCCATTTCCCCTTTAGCCCCGCCCCCTCCCGGCCCTGCCGACCCAAATTCCCCCCCAAAAACCCCCCAAAACCCCCAAAATTCCAAAAAAAACCCCCCCAGAGACCCCCAAAAATCCCCTTAAAGACCCAAAATTCCCAAATAAAAGCCCCAAACCCCCTAAATCTCCTCAGGACCCCTGCAAAGCCACCCCTTAGCCCCGCCCATTTCCCCTTTAGCCCCGCCCCCTCCCGGCCCTGCCGACCCAAATTCCCCCCCAAAAACCCCCCAAAACCCCCAAAATTCCAAAAAAAAACCCCCAGAGACCCCCAAAAATCCCCTTAAAGACCCAAAATTCCCAAATAAAAGCCCCAAACCCCCTAAATATCCTCAGGACCCCTGCAAAGCCACCCCTTAGCCCCGCCCACTCCCCCTCTAGCCCCGCCCATTTCCCCTTTAGCCCCGCCCCCTCCCGGCCCTGCCGACCCAAATTCCCCCCCAAAAACCCCCCAAAACCCCCAAAATTCCAAAAAAAACCCCCCCAGAGACCCCCAAAAATCCCCTTAAAGACCCAACATTCCCAAATAAAAGCCCCAAACCCCCTAAATCTCCTCAGGACCCCTGCAAAGCCACCCCTTAGCCCCGCCCATTTCCCCTTTAGCCCCGCCCCCTCCCGGCCCTGCCGACCCAAATTCCCCCCCAAAAACCCCCCAAAACCCCCAAAATTCCAAAAAAAAACCCCCCAGAGACCCCCAAAAATCCCCTTAAAGACCCAAAATTCCCAAATAAAAGCCCCAAACCCCCTAAATCTCCTCAGGACCCCTGCAAAGCCACCCCTTAGCCCCGCCCATTTCCCCTTTAGCCCCGCCCCCTCCCGGCCCTGCCGACCCAAATTCCCCCCCAAAAACCCCCCAAAACCCCCAAAATTCCAAAAAAAACCCCCCCGGAGACCCCCAAAAATCCCCTTAAAGACCCAAAATTCCCAAATAAAAGCCCCAAACCCCCTAAATCTCCTCAGGACCCCTGCAAAGCCACCCCTTAGCCCCGCCCACTCCCCCTCTAGCCCCGCCCATTTCCCCTTTAGCCCCGCCCCCTCCCGGCCCTGCCGACCCAAATTCCCCCCCAAAAACCCCCCAAAACCCCCAAAATTCCAAAAAAAAAACCCCCAGAGACCCCCAAAAATCCCCTTAAAGACCCAAAATTCCCAAATAAAAGCCCCAAACCCCCTAAATCTCCTCAGGACCCCTGCAAAGCCACCCCTTAGCCCCGCCCATTTCCCCTTTAGCCCCGCCCCCTCCCGGCCCTGCCGACCCAAATTCCCCCCCAAAAACCCCCCAAAACCCCCAAAATTCCAGAAAAAAACCTCCCAGAGACCCCCAAAAATCCCCTTAAAGACCCAACATTCCCAAATAAAAGCCCCAAACCCCCTAAATCTCCTCAGGACCCCTGCAAAGCCACCCCTTAGCCCCGCCCATTTCCCCTTTAGCCCCGCCCCCTCCCGGCCCTGCCGACCCAAATTCCCCCCCAAAAACCCCCCAAAACCCCCAAAATTCCAAAAAAAACCCCCCCAGAGACCCCCAAAAATCCCCTTAAAGACCCAAAATTCCCAAATAAAAGCCCCAAACCCCCTAAATCTCCTCAGGACCCCTGCAAAGCCACCCCTTAGCCCCGCCCATTTCCCCTTTAGCCCCGCCCCCTCCCGGCCCTGCCGACCCAAATTCCCCCCCAAAAACCCCCCAAAACCCCCAAAATTCCAAAAAAAACCCCCCCAGAGACCCCCAAAAATCCCCTTAAAGACCCAAAATTCCCAAATAAAAGCCCCAAACCCCCTAAATCTCCTCAGGACCCCTGCAAAGCCACCCCTTAGCCCCGCCCACTCCCCCTCTAGCCCCGCCCATTTCCCCTTTAGCCCCGCCCCCTCCCGGCCCTGCCGACCCAAATTCCCCCCCAAAAACCCCCCAAAACCCCCAAAATTCCAAAAAAAAAACCCCCAGAGACCCCCAAAAATCCCCTTAAAGACCCAAAATTCCCAAATAAAAGCCCCAAACCCCCTAAATCTCCTCAGGACCCCTGCAAAGCCACCCCTTAGCCCCGCCCACTCCCCCTCTAGCCCCGCCCATTTCCCCTTTAGCCCCGCCCCCTCCCGGCCCTGCCGACCCAAATTCCCCCCCAAAAACCCCCCAAAACCCCCAAAATTCCAAAAAAAACCCCCCCAGAGACCCCCAAAAATCCCCTTAAAGACCCAACATTCCCAAATAAAAGCCCCAAACCCCCTAAATCTCCTCAGGACCCCTGCAAAGCCACCCCTTAGCCCCGCCCATTTCCCCTTTAGCCCCGCCCCCTCCCGGCCCTGCCGACCCAAATTCCCCCCCAAAAACCCCCCAAAACCCCCAAAATTCCAAAAAAAAAACCCCCAGAGACCCCCAAAAATCCCCTTAAAGACCCAAAATTCCCAAATAAAAGCCCCAAACCCCCTAAATCTCCTCAGGACCCCTGCAAAGCCACCCCTTAGCCCCGCCCATTTCCCCTTTAGCCCCGCCCCCTCCCGGCCCTGCCGACCCAAATTCCCCCCCAAAAACCCCCCAAAACCCCCAAAATTCCAAAAAAAAACCCCCCAGAGACCCCCAAAAATCCCCTTAAAGACCCAAAATTCCCAAATAAAAGCCCCAAACCCCATAAATCTCCTCAGGACCCCTGCACAGCCACCCCTTAGCCCCGCCCATTTCCCCTTTAGCCCCGCCCCCTCCCGGCCCTGCCGACCCAAATTCCCCCCCAAAAACCCCCCAAAACCCCCAAAATTCCAGAAAAAAAACCCCCCAGAGACCCCCAAAAATCCCCTTAAAGACCCAACATTCCCAAATAAAAGCCCCAAACCCCCTAAATCTCCTCAGGACCCCTGCAAAGCCACCCCTTAGCCCCGCCCATTTCCCCTTTAGCCCCGCCCCCTCCCGGCCCTGCCGACCCAAATTCCCCCCCAAAAACCCCCCAAAACCCCCAAAATTCCAAAAAAAACCCCCCCAGAGACCCCCAAAAATCCCCTTAAAGACCCAAAATTCCCAAATAAAAGCCCCAAACCCCCTAAATCTCCTCAGGACCCCTGCAAAGCCACCCCTTAGCCCCGCCCACTCCCCCTCTAGCCCCGCCCATTTCCCCTTTAGCCCCGCCCCCTCCCGGCCCTGCCGACCCAAATTCCCCCCCAAAAACCCCCCAAAACCCCCAAAATTCCAAAAAAAAACCCCCCAGAGACCCCCAAAAATCCCCTTAAAGACCCAAAATTCCCAAATAAAAGCCCCAAACCCCCTAAATCTCCTCAGGACCCCTGCAAAGCCACCCCTTAGCCCCGCCCATTTCCCCTTTAGCCCCGCCCCCTCCCGGCCCTGCCGACCCAAATTCCCCCCCAAAAACCCCCCAAAACCCCCAAAATTCCCAAAAAAAACCCCCAGAGACCCCCAAAAATCCCCTTAAAGACCCAAAATTCCCAAATAAAAGCCCCAAACCCCCTAAATCTCCTCAGGACCCCTGCAAAGCCACCCCTTAGCCCCGCCCACTCCCCCTCTAGCCCCGCCCATTTCCCCTTTAGCCCCGCCCCCTCCCGGCCCTGCCGACCCAAATTCCCCCCCAAAAACCCCCCAAAACCCCCAAAATTCCAAAATAAACCCCCCCAGAGACCCCCAAAAATCCCCTTAAAGACCCAAAATTCCCAAATAAAAGCCCCAAACCCCCTAAATCTCCTCAGGACCCCTGCAAAGCCACCCCTTAGCCCCGCCCATTTCCCCTTTAGCCCCGCCCCCTCCCGGCCCTGCCGACCCAAATTCCCCCCCAAAAACCCCCCAAAACCCCCAAAATTCCAAAAAAAAACCCCCCAGAGACCCCCAAAAATCCCCTTAAAGACCCAAAATTCCCAAATAAAAGCCCCAAACCCCCTAAATCTCCTCAGGACCCCTGCAAAGCCACCCCTTAGCCCCGCCCATTTCCCCTTTAGCCCCGCCCCCTCCCGGCCCTGCCGACCCAAATTCCCCCCCAAAAACCCCCCAAAACCCCCAAAATTCCAAAAAAAACCCCCCCAGAGACCCCCAAAAATCCCCTTAAAGACCCAAAATTCCCAAATAAAAGCCCCAAACCCCCTAAATCTCCTCAGGACCCCTGCAAAGCCACCCCTTAGCCCCGCCCATTTCCCCTTTAGCCCCGCCCCCTCCCGGCCCTGCCGACCCAAATTCCCCCCCAAAAACCCCCCAAAACCCCCAAAATTCCAAAAAAAAACCCCCCAGAGACCCCCAAAAATCCCCTTAAAGACCCAAAATTCCCAAATAAAAGCCCCAAACCCCCTAAATCTCCTCAGGACCCCTGCACAGCCACCCCTTAGCCCCGCCCATTTCCCCTTTAGCCCCGCCCCCTCCCGGCCCTGCCGACCCAAATTCCCCCCCAAAAACCCCCCAAAACCCCCAAAATTCCAGGAAAAAACCCCCCAGAGACCCCCAAAAATCCCCTTAAAGACCCAACATTCCCAAATAAAAGCCCCAAACCCCCTAAATCTCCTCAGGACCCCTGCAAAGCCACCCCTTAGCCCCGCCCATTTCCCCTTTAGCCCCGCCCCCTCCCGGCCCTGCCGACCCAAATTCCCCCCCAAAAACCCCCCAAAACCCCCAAAATTCCAAAAAAAACCCCCCCAGAGACCCCCAAAAATCCCCTTAAAGACCCAAAATTCCCAAATAAAAGCCCCAAACCCCCTAAATCTCCTCAGGACCCCTGCAAAGCCACCCCTTAGCCCCGCCCATTTCCCCTTTAGCCCCGCCCCCTCCCGGCCCTGCCGACCCAAATTCCCCCCCAAAAACCCCCCAAAACCCCCAAAATTCCAAAAAAAACCCCCCCAGAGACCCCCAAAAATCCCCTTAAAGGCCCAAAATTCCCAAATAAAAGCCCCAAACCCCCTAAATCTCCTCAGGACCCCTGCAAAGCCACACCTTAGCCCCGCCCATTTCCCCTTTAGCCCCGCCCCCTCCCGGCCCTGCCGACCCAAATTCCCCCCCAAAAACCCCCCAAAACCCCCAAAATTCCAAAAAAAAACCCCCCCAGAGACCCCCAAAAATCCCCTTAAAGACCCAAAATTCCCAAATAAAAGCCCCAAACCCCCTAAATCTCCTCAGGACCCCTGCAAAGCCACCCCTTAGCCCCGCCCACTCCCCCTTTAGCCCCGCCCATTTCCCCTTTAGCCCCGCCCCCTCCCGGCCCTGCCGACCCAAATTCCCCCCCAAAAACCCCCCAAAACCCCCAAAATTCCAAAAAAAAACCCCCCAGAGACCCCCAAAAATCCCCTTAAAGACCCAAAATTCCCAAATAAAAGCCCCAAACCCCCTAAATCTCCTCAGGACCCCTGCAAAGCCACCCCTTAGCCCCGCCCATTTCCCCTTTAGCCCCGCCCCCTCCCGGCCCTGCCGACCCAAATTCCCCCCCAAAAACCCCCCAAAACCCCCAAAATTCCAAAAAAAACCCCCCCAGAGACCCCCAAAAATCCCCTTAAAGACCCAAAATTCCCAAATAAAAGCCCCAAACCCCCTAAATCTCCTCAGGACCCCTGCAAAGCCACCCCTTAGCCCCGCCCACTCCCCCTCTAGCCCCGCCCATTTCCCCTTTAGCCCCGCCCCCTCCCGGCCCTGCCGACCCAAATTCCCCCCCAAAAACCCCCCAAAACCCCCAAAATTCCAAAAAAAACCCCCCCAGAGACCCCCAAAAATCCCCTTAAAGACCCAACATTCCCAAATAAAAGCCCCAAACCCCCTAAATCTCCTCAGGACCCCTGAAAAGCCACCCCTTAGCCCCGCCCATTTCCCCTTTAGCCCCGCCCCCTCCCGGCCCTGCCGACCCAAATTCCCCCCCAAAAACCCCCCAAAACCCCCAAAATTCCAAAAAAAAACCCCCCAGAGACCCCCAAAAATCCCCTTAAAGACCCAAAATTCCCAAATAAAAGCCCCAAACCCCCTAAATCTCCTCAGGACCCCTGCAAAGCCACCCCTTAGCCCCGCCCATTTCCCCTTTAGCCCCGCCCCCCTCCCGGCCCTGCCGACCCAAATTCCCCCCCAAAAACCCCCCAAAACCCCCAAAATTCCAAAAAAAACCCCCACAGAGACCCCCAAAAATCCCCTTAAAGACCCAAAATTCCCAAATAAAAGCCCCAAACCCCCTAAATCTCCTCAGGACCCCTGCAAAGCCACCCCTTAGCCCCGCCCACTCCCCCTCTAGCCCCGCCCATTTCCCCTTTAGCCCCGCCCCCTCCCGGCCCTGCCGACCCAAATTCCCCCCCAAAAACCCCCCAAAACCCCCAAAATTCCAGAAAAAAACCCCCCAGAGACCCCCAAACATCCCCTTAAAGACCCAACATTCCCAAATAAAAGCCCCAAACCCCCTAAATCTCCTCAGGACCCCTGCAAAGCCACCCCTTAGCCCCGCCCATTTCCCCTTTAGCCCCGCCCCCTCCCGGCCCTGCCGACCCAAATTCCCCCCCAAAAACCCCCCAAAACCCCCAAAATTCCAAAAAAAAACCCCCCAGAGACCCCCAAAAATCCCCTTAAAGACCCAAAATTCCCAAATAAAAGCCCCAAACCCCCTAAATCTCCTCAGGACCCCTGCAAAGCCACCCCTTAGCCCCGCCCACTCCCCCTCTAGCCCCGCCCATTTCCCCTTTAGCCCCGCCCCCTCCCGGCCCTGCCGACCCAAATTCCCCCCCAAAAACCCCCCAAAACCCCCATAAATTCCAAAAAAAACCCCCCCAGAGACCCCCAAAAATCCCCTTAAAGACCCAAAATTCCCAAATAAAAGCCCCAAACCCCCTAAATCTCCTCAGGACCCCTGCAAAGCCACCCCTTAGCCCCGCCCATTTCCCCTTTAGCCCCGCCCCCTCCCGGCCCTGCCGACCCAAATTCCCCCCCAAAAACCCCCCAAAACCCCCAAAATTCCAAAAAAAACCCCCCCAGAGACCCCCAAAAATCCCCTTAAAGACCCAAAATTCCCAAATAAAAGCCCCAAACCCCCTAAATCTCCTCAGGACCCCTGCAAAGCCACCCCTTAGCCCCGCCCACTCCCCCTCTAGCCCCGCCCATTTCCCCTTTAGCCCCGCCCCCTCCCGGCCCTGCCGACCCAAATTCCCCCCCAAAAACCCCCCAAAACCCCCAAAATTCCAAAAAAAAAACCCCCAGAGACCCCCAAAAATCCCCTTAAAGACCCAAAATTCCCAAATAAAAGCCCCAAACCCCCTAAATCTCCTCAGGACCCCTGCAAAGCCACCCCTTAGCCCCGCCCATTTCCCCTTTAGCCCCGCCCCCTCCCGGCCCTGCCGACCCAAATTCCCCCCCAAAAACCCCCCAAAACCCCCAAAATTCCAAAAAAAAACCCCCCAGAGACCCCCAAAAATCCCCTTAAAGACCCAACATTCCCAAATAAAAGCCCCAAACCCCCTAAATCTCCTCAGGACCCCTGCACAGCCACCCCTTAGCCCCGCCCATTTCCCCTTTAGCCCCGCCCCCTCCCGGCCCTGCCGACCCAAATTCCCCCCCAAAAACCCCCCAAAACCCCCAAAATTCCAAAAAAAACCCCCCAGAGACCCCCAAAAATCCCCTTAAAGACCCAAAATTCCCAAATAAAAGCCCCAAACCCCCTAAATCTCCTCAGGACCCCTGCAAAGCCACCCCTTAGCCCCGCCCATTTCCCCTTTAGCCCCGCCCCCTCCCGGCCCTGCCGACCCAAATTCCCCCCCAAAAACCCCCCAAAACCCCCAAAATTCCAAAAAAAAACCCCCCAGAGACCCCCAAAAATCCCCTTAAAGACCCAAAATTCCCAAATAAAAGCCCCAAACCCCCTAAATCTCCTCAGGACCCCTGCAAAGCCACCCCTTAGCCCCGCCCATTTCCCCTTTAGCCCCGCCCCCTCCCGGCCCTGCCGACCCAAATTCCCCCCCAAAAACCCCCCAAAACCCCCAAAATTCCAAAAAAAAACCCCCCCAGAGACCCCCAAAAATCCCCTTAAAGACCCAAAATTCCCAAATAAAAGCCCCAAACCCCCTAAATCTCCTCAGGACCCCTGCAAAGCCACCCCTTAGCCCCGCCCACTCCCCCTCTAGCCCCGCCCATTTCCCCTTTAGCCCCGCCCCCTCCCGGCCCTGCCGACCCAAATTCCCCCCCAAAAACCCCCCAAAACCCCCAAAATTCCAGAAAAAACCCCCCAGAGACCCCCAAAAATCCCCTTAAAGACCCAAAATTCCCAAATAAAAGCCCCAAACCCCCTAAATCTCCTCAGGACCCCTGCAAAGCCACCCCTTAGCCCCGCCCATTTCCCCTTTAGCCCCGCCCCCTCCCGGCCCTGCCGACCCAAATTCCCCCCCAAAAACCCCCCAAAACCCCCAAAATTCCAAAAAAAACCCCCCCAGAGACCCCCAAAAATCCCCTTAAAGACCCAAAATTCCCAAATAAAAGCCCCAAACCCCCTAAATCTCCTCAGGACCCCTGCAAAGCCACCCCTTAGCCCCGCCCATTTCCCCTTTAGCCCCGCCCCCTCCCGGCCCTGCCGACCCAAATTCCCCCCCAAAAACCCCCCAAAACCCCCAAAATTCCAGAAAAAAAACCCCCAGAGACCCCCAAAAATCCCCTTAAAGACCCAACATTCCCAAATAAAAGCCCCAAACCCCCTAAATCTCCTCAGGACCCCTGCAAAGCCACCCCTTAGCCCCGCCCATTTCCCCTTTAGCCCCGCCCCCTCCCGGCCCTGCCGACCCAAATTCCCCCCCAAAAACCCCCCAAAACCCCCAAAATTCCAAAAAAAACACCCCCAGAGACCCCCAAAAATCCCCTTAAAGACCCAAAATTCCCAAATAAAAGCCCCAAACCCCCTAAATCTCCTCAGGACCCCTGCAAAGCCACCCCTTAGCCCCGCCCACTCCCCCTCTAGCCCCGCCCATTTCCCCTTTAGCCCCGCCCCCTCCCGGCCCTGCCGACCCAAATTCCCCCCCAAAAACCCCAAAATTCCAAAAAAAAACCCCCCAGAGACCCCCAAAAATCCCCTTAAAGACCCAAAATTCCCAAATAAAAGCCCCAAACCCCCTAAATCTCCTCAGGACCCCTGCAAAGCCACACCTTAGCCCCGCCCATTTCCCCTTTAGCCCCGCCCCCTCCCGGCCCTGCCGACCCAAATTCCCCCCCAAAAACCCCCCAAAACCCCCAAAATTCCAAAAAAAAACCCCCCAGAGACCCCCAAAAATCCCCTTAAAGACCCAAAATTCCCAAATAAAAGCCCCAAACCCCCTAAATCTCCTCAGGACCCCTGCAAAGCCACCCCTTAGCCCCGCCCATTTCCCCTTTAGCCCCGCCCCCTCCCGGCCCTGCCGACCCAAATTCCCCCCCAAAAACCCCCCAAAACCCCCAAAATTCCAAAAAAAACCCCCCCAGAGACCCCCAAAAATCCCCTTAAAGACCCAAAATTCCCAAATAAAAGCCCCAAACCCCCTAAATCTCCTCAGGACCCCTGCAAAGCCACCCCTTAGCCCCGCCCACTCCCCCTCTAGCCCCGCCCATTTCCCCTTTAGCCCCGCCCCCTCCCGGCCCTGCCGACCCAAATTCCCCCCCAAAAACCCCCCAAAACCCCCAAAATTCCAGAAAAAAACCCCCCAGAGACCCCCAAAAATCCCCTTAAAGACCCAAAATTCCCAAATAAAAGCCCCAAACCCCCTAAATCTCCTCAGGACCCCTGCAAAGCCACCCCTTAGCCCCGCCCATTTCCCCTTTAGCCCCGCCCCCTCCCGGCCCTGCCGACCCAAATTCCCCCCCAAAAACCCCCCAAAACCCCCAAAATTCCAAAAAAAACCCCCCCAGAGACCCCCAAAAATCCCCTTAAAGACCCAAAATTCCCAAATAAAAGCCCCAAACCCCCTAAATCTCCTCAGGACCCCTGCAAAGCCACCCCTTAGCCCCGCCCATTTCCCCTTTAGCCCCGCCCCCTCCCGGCCCTGCCGACCCAAATTCCCCCCCAAAAACCCCCCAAAACCCCCAAAATTCCAGAAAAAAAACACCCAGAGACCCCCAAAAATCCCCTTAAAGACCCAACATTCCCAAATAAAAGCCCCAAACCCCCTAAATCTCCTCAGGACCCCTGCAAAGCCACCCCTTAGCCCCGCCCATTTCCCCTTTAGCCCCGCCCCCTCCCGGCCCTGCCGACCCAAATTCCCCCCCAAAAACCCCCCAAAACCCCCAAAATTCCAAAAAAAACCCCCCCAGAGACCCCCAAAAATCCCCTTAAAGACCCAAAATTCCCAAATAAAAGCCCCAAACCCCCTAAATCTCCTCAGGACCCCTGAAAAGCCACCCCTTAGCCCCGCCCACTCCCCCTCTAGCCCCGCCCATTTCCCCTTTAGCCCCGCCCCCTCCCGGCCCTGCCGACCCAAATTCCCCCCCAAAAACCCCAAAATTCCAAAAAAAACCCCCCCAGAGACCCCCAAAAATCCCCTTAAAGACCCAAAATTCCCAAATAAAAGCCCCAAACCCCCTAAATCTCCTCAGGACCCCTGCAAAGCCACCCCTTAGCCCCGCCCATTTCCCCTTTAGCCCCGCCCCCTCCCGGCCCTGCCGACCCAAATTCCCCCCCAAAAACCCCCCAAAACCCCCAAAATTCCAAAAAAAACCCCCCCAGAGACCCCCAAAAATCCCCTTAAAGGCCCAAAATTCCCAAATAAAAGCCCCAAACCCCCTAAATCTCCTCAGGACCCCTGCACAGCCACCCCTTAGCCCCGCCCATTTCCCCTTTAGCCCCGCCCCCTCCCGGCCCTGCCGACCCAAATTCCCCCCCAAAAACCCCCCAAAACCCCCAAAATTCCAAAAAAAAACCCCCCAGAGACCCCCAAAAATCCCCTTAAAGGCCCAAAATTCCCAAATAAAAGCCCCAAACCCCCTAAATCTCCTCAGGACCCCTGCAAAGCCACACCTTAGCCCCGCCCATTTCCCCTTTAGCCCCGCCCCCTCCCGGCCCTGCCGACCCAAATTCCCCCCCAAAAACCCCCCAAAACCCCCAAAATTCCAAAAAAAACCCCCCCAGGGACCCCCAAAAATCCCCTTAAAGACCCAAAATTCCCAAATAAAAGCCCCAAACCCCCTAAATCTCCTCAGGACCCCTGCAAAGCCACCCCTTAGCCCCGCCCATTTCCCCTTTAGCCCCGCCCCCTCCCGGCCCTGCCGACCCAAATTCCCCCCCAAAAACCCCCCAAAACCCCCAAAATTCCAAAAAAAACCCCCCAGAGACCCCCAAAAATCCCCTTAAAGACCCAAAATTCCCAAATAAAAGCCCCAAACCCCCTAAATCTCCTCAGGACCCCTGCAAAGCCACACCTTAGCCCCGCCCATTTCCCCTTTAGCCCCGCCCCCTCCCGGCCCTGCCGACCCAAATTCCCCCCCAAAAACCCCCCAAAACCCCCAAAATTCCAAAAAAAAACCCCCCAGAGACCCCCAAAAATCCCCTTAAAGACCCAAAATTCCCAAATAAAAGCCCCAAACCCCCTAAATCTCCTCAGGACCTCTGCAAAGCCACCCCTTAGCCCCGCCCATTTCCCCTTTAGCCCCGCCCCCTCCCGGCCCTGCCGACCCAAATTCCCCCCCAAAAACCCCCCAAAACCCCCAAAATTCCAAAAAAAACCCCCCCAGAGACCCCCAAAAATCCCCTTAAAGACCCAAAATTCCCAAATAAAAGCCCCAAACCCCCTAAATCTCCTCAGGACCCCTGCAAAGCCACCCCTTAGCCCCGCCCATTTCCCCTTTAGCCCCGCCCCCTCCCGGCCCTGCCGACCCAAATTCCCCCCCAAAAACCCCCCAAAACCCCCAAAATTCCAAAAAAAACCCCCAGAGACCCCCAAAAATCCCCTTAAAGACCCAAAATTCCCAAATAAAAGCCCCAAACCCCCTAAATCTCCTCAGGACCCCTGCAAAGCCACCCCTTAGCCCCGCCCACTCCCCCTCTAGCCCCGCCCATTTCCCCTTTAGCCCCGCCCCCTCCCGGCCCTGCCGACCCAAATTCCCCCCCAAAAACCCCCCAAAACCCCCAAAATTCCAAAAAAAACCCCCCCAGAGACCCCCAAAAATCCCCTTAAAGACCCAACATTCCCAAATAAAAGCCCCAAACCCCCTAAATCTCCTCAGGACCCCTGCAAAGCCACCCCTTAGCCCCGCCCATTTCCCCTTTAGCCCCGCCCCCTCCCGGCCCTGCCGACCCAAATTCCCCCCCAAAAACCCCCCAAAACCCCCAAAATTCCAAAAAAAAACCCCCCAGAGACCCCCAAAAATCCCCTTAAAGACCCAAAATTCCCAAATAAAAGCCCCAAACCCCCTAAATCTCCTCAGGACCCCTGCAAAGCCACCCCTTAGCCCCGCCCATTTCCCCTTTAGCCCCGCCCCCTCCCGGCCCTGCCGACCCAAATTCCCCCCCAAAAACCCCCCAAAACCCCCAAAATTCCAAAAAAAACCCCCCCAGAGACCCCCAAAAATCCCCTTAAAGACCCAAAATTCCCAAATAAAAGCCCCAAACCCCCTAAATCTCCTCAGGACCCCTGCAAAGCCACCCCTTAGCCCCGCCCACTCCCCCTCTAGCCCCGCCCATTTCCCCTTTAGCCCCGCCCCCTCCCGGCCCTGCCGACCCAAATTCCCCCCCAAAAACCCCCCAAAACCCCCAAAATTCCAAAAAAAAACCCCCCCAGAGACCCCCAAAAATCCCCTTAAAGACCCAACATTCCCAAATAAAAGCCCCAAACCCCCTAAATCTCCTCAGGACCCCTGCAAAGCCACCCCTTAGCCCCGCCCATTTCCCCTTTAGCCCCGCCCCCTCCCGGCCCTGCCGACCCAAATTCCCCCCCAAAAACCCCCCAAAACCCCCAAAATTCCAGAAAAAAACCTCCCAGAGACCCCCAAAAATCCCCTTAAAGACCCAACATTCCCAAATAAAAGCCCCAAACCCCCTAAATCTCCTCAGGACCCCTGCAAAGCCACCCCTTAGCCCCGCCCATTTCCCCTTTAGCCCCGCCCCCTCCCGGCCCTGCCGACCCAAATTCCCCCCCAAAAACCCCCCAAAACCCCCAAAATTCCAAAAAAAACCCCCCCAGAGACCCCCAAAAATCCCCTTAAAGACCCAAAATTCCCAAATAAAAGCCCCAAACCCCCTAAATCTCCTCAGGACCCCTGCAAAGCCACCCCTTAGCCCCGCCCATTTCCCCTTTAGCCCCGCCCCCTCCCGGCCCTGCCGACCCAAATTCCCCCCCAAAAACCCCCCAAAACCCCCAAAATTCCAAAAAAAACCCCCCCAGAGACCCCCAAAAATCCCCTTAAAGACCCAAAATTCCCAAATAAAAGCCCCAAACCCCCTAAATCTCCTCAGGACCCCTGCAAAGCCACCCCTTAGCCCCGCCCACTCCCCCTCTAGCCCCGCCCATTTCCCCTTTAGCCCCGCCCCCTCCCGGCCCTGCCGACCCAAATTCCCCCCCAAAAACCCCCCAAAACCCCCAAAATTCCAAAAAAAAAACCCCCAGAGACCCCCAAAAATCCCCTTAAAGACCCAAAATTCCCAAATAAAAGCCCCAAACCCCCTAAATCTCCTCAGGACCCCTGCAAAGCCACCCCTTAGCCCCGCCCACTCCCCCTCTAGCCCCGCCCATTTCCCCTTTAGCCCCGCCCCCTCCCGGCCCTGCCGACCCAAATTCCCCCCCAAAAACCCCCCAAAACCCCCAAAATTCCAAAAAAAAACCCCCCAGAGACCCCCAAAAATCCCCTTAAAGACCCAAAATTCCCAAATAAAAGCCCCAAACCCCCTAAATCTCCTCAGGACCCCTGCAAAGCCACCCCTTAGCCCCGCCCATTTCCCCTTTAGCCCCGCCCCCTCCCGGCCCTGCCGACCCAAATTCCCCCCCAAAAACCCCCCAAAACCCCCAAAATTCCAAAAAAAAAACCCCCAGAGACCCCCAAAAATCCCCTTAAAGACCCAAAATTCCCAAATAAAAGCCCCAAACCCCCTAAATCTCCTCAGGACCCCTGCAAAGCCACCCCTTAGCCCCGCCCATTTCCCCTTTAGCCCCGCCCCCTCCCGGCCCTGCCGACCCAAATTCCCCCCCAAAAACCCCCCAAAACCCCCAAAATTCCAAAAAAAAACCCCCCAGAGACCCCCAAAAATCCCCTTAAAGACCCAAAATTCCCAAATAAAAGCCCCAAACCCCATAAATCTCCTCAGGACCCCTGCACAGCCACCCCTTAGCCCCGCCCATTTCCCCTTTAGCCCCGCCCCCTCCCGGCCCTGCCGACCCAAATTCCCCCCCAAAAACCCCCCAAAACCCCCAAAATTCCAGAAAAAAACCCCCCAGAGACCCCCAAAAATCCCCTTAAAGACCCAACATTCCCAAATAAAAGCCCCAAACCCCCTAAATCTCCTCAGGACCCCTGCAAAGCCACCCCTTAGCCCCGCCCATTTCCCCTTTAGCCCCGCCCCCTCCCGGCCCTGCCGACCCAAATTCCCCCCCAAAAACCCCCCAAAACCCCCAAAATTCCAAAAAAAACCCCCCCAGAGACCCCCAAAAATCCCCTTAAAGACCCAAAATTCCCAAATAAAAGCCCCAAACCCCCTAAATCTCCTCAGGACCCCTGCAAAGCCACCCCTTAGCCCCGCCCACTCCCCCTCTAGCCCCGCCCATTTCCCCTTTAGCCCCGCCCCCTCCCGGCCCTGCCGACCCAAATTCCCCCCCAAAAACCCCCCAAAACCCCCAAAATTCCAAAAAAAAACCCCCCAGAGACCCCCAAAAATCCCCTTAAAGACCCAAAATTCCCAAATAAAAGCCCCAAACCCCCTAAATCTCCTCAGGACCCCTGCAAAGCCACCCCTTAGCCCCGCCCATTTCCCCTTTAGCCCCGCCCCCTCCCGGCCCTGCCGACCCAAATTCCCCCCCAAAAACCCCCCAAAACCCCCAAAATTCCAAAAAAAACCCCCAGAGACCCCCAAAAATCCCCTTAAAGACCCAAAATTCCCAAATAAAAGCCCCAAACCCCCTAAATCTCCTCAGGACCCCTGCAAAGCCACCCCTTAGCCCCGCCCACTCCCCCTCTAGCCCCGCCCATTTCCCCTTTAGCCCCGCCCCCTCCCGGCCCTGCCGACCCAAATTCCCCCCCAAAAACCCCCCAAAACCCCCAAAATTCCAAAAAAAACCCCCCCAGAGACCCCCAAAAATCCCCTTAAAGACCCAAAATTCCCAAATAAAAGCCCCAAACCCCCTAAATCTCCTCAGGACCCCTGCAAAGCCACCCCTTAGCCCCGCCCATTTCCCCTTTAGCCCCGCCCCCTCCCGGCCCTGCCGACCCAAATTCCCCCCCAAAAACCCCCCAAAACCCCCAAAATTCCAAAAAAAAACCCCCCAGAGACCCCCAAAAATCCCCTTAAAGACCCAAAATTCCCAAATAAAAGCCCCAAACCCCCTAAATCTCCTCAGGACCCCTGCAAAGCCACCCCTTAGCCCCGCCCATTTCCCCTTTAGCCCCGCCCCCTCCCGGCCCTGCCGACCCAAATTCCCCCCCAAAAACCCCCCAAAACCCCCAAAATTCCAAAAAAAACCCCCCCAGAGACCCCCAAAAATCCCCTTAAAGACCCAAAATTCCCAAATAAAAGCCCCAAACCCCCTAAATCTCCTCAGGACCCCTGCAAAGCCACCCCTTAGCCCCGCCCATTTCCCCTTTAGCCCCGCCCCCTCCCGGCCCTGCCGACCCAAATTCCCCCCCAAAAACCCCCCAAAACCCCCAAAATCCCAAAAAAAAAACCCCCCAGAGACCCCCAAAAATCCCCTTAAAGACCCAAAATTCCCAAATAAAAGCCCCAAACCCCCTAAATCTCCTCAGGACCCCTGCACAGCCACCCCTTAGCCCCGCCCATTTCCCCTTTAGCCCCGCCCCCTCCCGGCCCTGCCGACCCAAATTCCCCCCCAAAAACCCCCCAAAACCCCCAAAATTCCAGGAAAAAACCCCCCAGAGACCCCCAAAAATCCCCTTAAAGACCCAAAATTCCCAAATAAAAGCCCCAAACCCCCTAAATCTCCTCAGGACCCCTGCAAAGCCACCCCTTAGCCCCGCCCATTTCCCCTTTAGCCCCGCCCCCTCCCGGCCCTGCCGACCCAAATTCCCCCCCAAAAACCCCCCAAAACCCCCAAAATTCCAAAAAAAAACCCCCCCAGAGACCCCCAAAAATCCCCTTAAAGACCCAAAATTCCCAAATAAAAGCCCCAAACCCCCTAAATCTCCTCAGGACCCCTGCAAAGCCACCCCTTAGCCCCGCCCATTTCCCCTTTAGCCCCGCCCCCTCCCGGCCCTGCCGACCCAAATTCCCCCCCAAAAACCCCCCAAAACCCCCAAAATTCCCAAAAAAACCCCCCCAGAGACCCCCAAAAATCCCCTTAAAGGCCCAAAATTCCCAAATAAAAGCCCCAAACCCCCTAAATCTCCTCAGGACCCCTGCAAAGCCACACCTTAGCCCCGCCCATTTCCCCTTTAGCCCCGCCCCCTCCCGGCCCTGCCGACCCAAATTCCCCCCCAAAAACCCCCCAAAACCCCCAAAATTCCAAAAAAAACCCCCCCAGAGACCCCCAAAAATCCCCTTAAAGACCCAAAATTCCCAAATAAAAGCCCCAAACCCCCTAAATCTCCTCAGGACCCCTGCAAAGCCACCCCTTAGCCCCGCCCACTCCCCCTTTAGCCCCGCCCATTTCCCCTTTAGCCCCGCCCCCTCCCGGCCCTGCCGACCCAAATTCCCCCCCAAAAACCCCCCAAAACCCCCAAAATTCCAAAAAAAAACCCCCCAGAGACCCCCAAAAATCCCCTTAAAGACCCAAAATTCCCAAATAAAAGCCCCAAACCCCCTAAATCTCCTCAGGACCCCTGCAAAGCCACCCCTTAGCCCCGCCCATTTCCCCTTTAGCCCCGCCCCCTCCCGGCCCTGCCGACCCAAATTCCCCCCCAAAACCCCCCAAAACCCCCAAAATTCCAAAAAAAACCCCCCCAGAGACCCCCAAAAATCCCCTTAAAGACCCAAAATTCCCAAATAAAAGCCCCAAACCCCCTAAATCTCCTCAGGACCCCTGCAAAGCCACCCCTTAGCCCCGCCCAGTCCCCCTCTAGCCCCGCCCATTTCCCCTTTAGCCCCGCCCCCTCCCGGCCCTGCCGACCCAAATTCCCCCCCAAAAACCCCCCAAAACCCCCAAAATTCCAAAAAAAACCCCCCCAGAGACCCCCAAAAATCCCCTTAAAGACCCAACATTCCCAAATAAAAGCCCCAAACCCCCTAAATCTCCTCAGGACCCCTGCAAAGCCACCCCTTAGCCCCGCCCATTTCCCCTTTAGCCCCGCCCCCTCCCGGCCCTGCCGACCCAAATTCCCCCCCAAAAACCCCCCAAAACCCCCAAAATTCCAAAAAAAACCCCCACAGAGACCCCCAAAAATCCCCTTAAAGACCCAAAATTCCCAAATAAAAGCCCCAAACCCCCTAAATCTCCTCAGGACCCCTGAAAAGCCACCCCTTAGCCCCGCCCACTCCCCCTCTAGCCCCGCCCATTTCCCCTTTAGCCCCGCCCCCTCCCGGCCCTGCCGACCCAAATTCCCCCCCAAAAACCCCCCAAAACCCCCAAAATTCCAGAAAAAAACCCCCCAGAGACCCCCAAACATCCCCTTAAA
Organism: Aphelocoma coerulescens; assembly: GCF_041296385.1. Taxonomy (NCBI): domain Eukaryota; kingdom Metazoa; phylum Chordata; class Aves; order Passeriformes; family Corvidae; genus Aphelocoma; species Aphelocoma coerulescens. The sequence goes on along the minus strand of NW_027183702.1, from coordinate 29,000 downwards.
GACCCAACATTCCCAAATAAAAGCCCCAAACCCCCTAAATCTCCTCAGGACCCCTGCAAAGCCACACCTTAGCCCCGCCCATTTCCCCTTTAGCCCCGCCCCCTCCCGGCCCTGCCGACCCAAATTCCCCCCCAAAAACCCCCCAAAACCCCCAAAATTCCAAAAAAAAACCCCCCAGAGACCCCCAAAAATCCCCTTAAAGACCCAAAATTCCCAAATAAAAGCCCCAAACCCCCTAAATCTCCTCAGGACCCCTGCAAAGCCACCCCTTAGCCCCGCCCATTTCCCCTTTAGCCCCGCCCCCTCCCGGCCCTGCCGACCCAAATTCCCCCCCAAAAACCCCCCAAAACCCCCAAAATTCCAAAAAAAACCCCCACAGAGACCCCCAAAAATCCCCTTAAAGACCCAAAATTCCCAAATAAAAGCCCCAAACCCCCTAAATCTCCTCAGGACCCCTGCACAGCCACCCCTTAGCCCCGCCCATTTCCCCTTTAGCCCCGCCCCCTCCCGGCCCTGCCGACCCAAATTCCCCCCCAAAAACCCCCCAAAACCCCCAAAATTCCAAAAAAAACCCCCCCAGAGACCCCCAAAAATCCCCTTAAAGACCCAAAATTCCCAAATAAAAGCCCCAAACCCCCTAAATCTCCTCAGGACCCCTGCAAAGCCACCCCTTAGCCCCGCCCACTCCCCCTCTAGCCCCGCCCATTTCCCCTTTAGCCCCGCCCCCTCCCGGCCCTGCCGACCCAAATTCCCCCCCAAAAACCCCCCAAAACCCCCAAAATTCCAAAAAAAAACCCCCCAGAGACCCCCAAAAATCCCCTTAAAGACCCAAAATTCCCAAATAAAAGCCCCAAACCCCCTAAATCTCCTCAGGACCTCTGCAAAGCCACCCCTTAGCCCCGCCCATTTCCCCTTTAGCCCCGCCCCCTCCCGGCCCTGCCGACCCAAATTCCCCCCCAAAAACCCCCCAAAACCCCCAAAATTCCAAAAAAAACCCCCCAGAGACCCCCAAAAATCCCCTTAAAGACCCAAAATTCCCAAATAAAAGCCCCAAACCCCCTAAATCTCCTCAGGACCCCTGCAAAGCCACCCCTTAGCCCCGCCCATTTCCCCTTTAGCCCCGCCCCCTCCCGGCCCTGCCGACCCAAATTCCCCCCCAAAAACCCCCCAAAACCCCCAAAATTCCAAAAAAAACCCCCAGAGACCCCCAAAAATCCCCTTAAAGACCCAAAATTCCCAAATAAAAGCCCCAAACCCCCTAAATATCCTCAGGACCCCTGCAAAGCCACCCCTTAGCCCCGCCCAGTCCCCCTCTAGCCCCGCCCATTTCCCCTTTAGCCCCGCCCCCTCCCGGCCCTGCCGACCCAAATTCCCCCCCAAAAACCCCCCAAAACCCCCAAAATTCCAAAAAAAACCCCCCCAGAGACCCCCAAAAATCCCCTTAAAGACCCAACATTCCCAAATAAAAGCCCCAAACCCCCTAAATCTCCTCAGGACCCCTGCAAAGCCACCCCTTAGCCCCGCCCATTTCCCCTTTAGCCCCGCCCCCTCCCGGCCCTGCCGACCCAAATTCCCCCCCAAAAACCCCCCAAAACCCCCAAAATTCCAAAAAAAAACCCCCCAGAGACCCCCAAAAATCCCCTTAAAGACCCAAAATTCCCAAATAAAAGCCCCAAACCCCCTAAATCTCCTCAGGACCCCTGCAAAGCCACCCCTTAGCCCCGCCCATTTCCCCTTTAGCCCCGCCCCCTCCCGGCCCTGCCGACCCAAATTCCCCCCCAAAAACCCCCCAAAACCCCCAAAATTCCAAAAAAAACCCCCCCAGAGACCCCCAAAAATCCCCTTAAAGACCCAAAATTCCCAAATAAAAGCCCCAAACCCCCTAAATCTCCTCAGGACCCCTGCAAAGCCACCCCTTAGCCCCACCCACTCCCCCTCTAGCCCCGCCCATTTCCCCTTTAGCCCCGCCCCCTCCCGGCCCTGCCGACCCAAATTCCCCCCCAAAAACCCCCCAAAACCCCCAAAATTCCAAAAAAAAAACCCCCAGAGACCCCCAAAAATCCCCTTAAAGACCCAAAATTCCCAAATAAAAGCCCCAAACCCCCTAAATCTCCTCAGGACCCCTGCAAAGCCACCCCTTAGCCCCGCCCATTTCCCCTTTAGCCCCGCCCCCTCCCGGCCCTGCCGACCCAAATTCCCCCCCAAAAACCCCCCAAAACCCCCAAAATTCCAGAAAAAAACCTCCCAGAGACCCCCAAAAATCCCCTTAAAGACCCAACATTCCCAAATAAAAGCCCCAAACCCCCTAAATCTCCTCAGGACCCCTGCAAAGCCACCCCTTAGCCCCGCCCATTTCCCCTTTAGCCCCGCCCCCTCCCGGCCCTGCCGACCCAAATTCCCCCCCAAAAACCCCCCAAAACCCCCAAAATTCCAAAAAAAACCCCCCCAGAGACCCCCAAAAATCCCCTTAAAGACCCAAAATTCCCAAATAAAAGCCCCAAACCCCCTAAATCTCCTCAGGACCCCTGCAAAGCCACCCCTTAGCCCCGCCCATTTCCCCTTTAGCCCCGCCCCCTCCCGGCCCTGCCGACCCAAATTCCCCCCCAAAAACCCCCCAAAACCCCCAAAATTCCAAAAAAAACCCCCCCAGAGACCCCCAAAAATCCCCTTAAAGACCCAAAATTCCCAAATAAAAGCCCCAAACCCCCTAAATCTCCTCAGGACCCCTGCAAAGCCACCCCTTAGCCCCGCCCACTCCTCCTCTAGCCCCGCCCATTTCCCCTTTAGCCCCGCCCCCTCCCGGCCCTGCCGACCCAAATTCCCCCCCAAAAACCCCCCAAAACCCCCAAAATTCCAAAAAAAAAACCCCCAGAGACCCCCAAAAATCCCCTTAAAGACCCAAAATTCCCAAATAAAAGCCCCAAACCCCCTAAATCTCCTCAGGACCCCTGCAAAGCCACCCCTTAGCCCCGCCCACTCCCCCTCTAGCCCCGCCCATTTCCCCTTTAGCCCCGCCCCCTCCCGGCCCTGCCGACCCAAATTCCCCCCCAAAAACCCCCCAAAACCCCCAAAATTCCAAAAAAAAACCCCCCAGAGACCCCCAAAAATCCCCTTAAAGACCCAAAATTCCCAAATAAAAGCCCCAAACCCCCTAAATCTCCTCAGGACCCCTGCAAAGCCACCCCTTAGCCCCGCCCATTTCCCCTTTAGCCCCGCCCCCTCCCGGCCCTGCCGACCCAAATTCCCCCCCAAAAACCCCCCAAAACCCCCAAAATTCCAAAAAAAAACCCCCCAGAGACCCCCAAAAATCCCCTTAAAGACCCAAAATTCCCAAATAAAAGCCCCAAACCCCCTAAATCTCCTCAGGACCCCTGCAAAGCCACCCCTTAGCCCCGCCCATTTCCCCTTTAGCCCCGCCCCCTCCCGGCCCTGCCGACCCAAATTCCCCCCCAAAAACCCCCCAAAACCCCCAAAATTCCAAAAAAAAACCCCCCAGAGACCCCCAAAAATCCCCTTAAAGACCCAAAATTCCCAAATAAAAGCCCCAAACCCCCTAAATCTCCTCAGGACCCCTGCACAGCCACCCCTTAGCCCCGCCCATTTCCCCTTTAGCCCCGCCCCCTCCCGGCCCTGCCGACCCAAATTCCCCCCCAAAAACCCCCCAAAACCCCCAAAATTCCAGAAAAAAACCCCCCAGAGACCCCCAAAAATCCCCTTAAAGACTCAACATTCCTAAATAAAAGCCCCAAACCCCCTAAATCTCCTCAGGACCCCTGCAAAGCCACCCCTTAGCCCCGCCCATTTCCCCTTTAGCCCCGCCCCCTCCCGGCCCTGCCGACCCAAATTCCCCCCCAAAAACCCCCCAAAACCCCCAAAATTCCAAAAAAAACCCCCCCAGAGACCCCCAAAAATCCCCTTAAAGACCCAAAATTCCCAAATAAAAGCCCCAAACCCCCTAAATCTCCTCAGGACCCCTGAAAAGCCACCCCTTAGCCCCGCCCATTTCCCCTCTAGCCCCGCCCATTTCCCCTTTAGCCCCGCCCCCTCCCGGCCCTGCCGACCCAAATTCCCCCCCAAAAACCCCCCAAAACCCCCAAAATTCCAGAAAAAAACCCCCCAGAGACCCCCAAAAATCCCCTTAAAGACCCAACATTCCCAAATAAAAGCCCCAAACCCCCTAAATCTCCTCAGGACCCCTGCAAAGCCACCCCTTAGCCCCGCCCATTTCCCCTTTAGCCCCGCCCCCTCCCGGCCCTGCCGACCCAAATTCCCCCCCAAAAACCCCCCAAAACCCCCAAAATTCCAAAAAAAACCCCCCCAGAGACCCCCAAAAATCCCCTTAAAGACCCAAAATTCCCAAATAAAAGCCCCAAACCCCCTAAATCTCCTCAGGACCCCTGCAAAGCCACCCCTTAGCCCCGCCCACTCCCCCTCTAGCCCCGCCCATTTCCCCTTTAGCCCCGCCCCCTCCCGGCCCTGCCGACCCAAATTCCCCCCCAAAAACCCCCCAAAACCCCCAAAATTCCAAAAAAAAACCCCCCAGAGACCCCCAAAAATCCCCTTAAAGACCCAAAATTCCCAAATAAAAGCCCCAAACCCCCTAAATCTCCTCAGGACCCCTGCAAAGCCACCCCTTAGCCCCGCCCATTTCCCCTTTAGCCCCGCCCCCTCCCGGCCCTGCCGACCCAAATTCCCCCCCAAAAACCCCCCAAAACCCCCAAAATTCCAAAAAAAACCCCCAGAGACCCCCAAAAATCCCCTTAAAGACCCAAAATTCCCAAATAAAAGCCCCAAACCCCCTAAATCTCCTCAGGACCTCTGCAAAGCCACCCCTTAGCCCCGCCCATTTCCCCTTTAGCCCCGCCCCCTCCCGGCCCTGCCGACCCAAATTCCCCCCCAAAAACCCCCCAAAACCCCCAAAATTCCAAAAAAAAAACCCCCCAGAGACCCCCAAAAATCCCCTTAAAGACCCAAAATTCCCAAATAAAAGCCCCAAACCCCCTAAATCTCCTCAGGACCCCTGCAAAGCCACCCCTTAGCCCCGCCCATTTCCCCTTTAGCCCCGCCCCCTCCCGGCCCTGCCGACCCAAATTCCCCCCCAAAAACCCCCCAAAACCCCCAAAATTCCAAAAAAAACCCCCCCAGAGACCCCCAAAAATCCCCTTAAAGACCCAAAATTCCCAAATAAAAGCCCCAAACCCCCTAAATCTCCTCAGGACCCCTGCAAAGCCACCCCTTAGCCCCGCCCATTTCCCCTTTAGCCCCGCCCCCTCCCGGCCCTGCCGACCCAAATTCCCCCCCAAAAACCCCCCAAAACCCCCAAAATTCCAAAAAAAAACCCCCCAGAGACCCCCAAAAATCCCCTTAAAGACCCAAAATTCCCAAATAAAAGCCCCAAACCCCCTAAATCTCCTCAGGACCCCTGCACAGCCACCCCTTAGCCCCGCCCATTTCCCCTTTAGCCCCGCCCCCTCCCGGCCCTGCCGACCCAAATTCCCCCCCAAAAACCCCCCAAAACCCCCAAAATTCCAGGAAAAAACCCCCCAGAGACCCCCAAAAATCCCCTTAAAGACCCAACATTCCCAAATAAAAGCCCCAAACCCCCTAAATCTCCTCAGGACCCCTGCAAAGCCACCCCTTAGCCCCGCCCATTTCCCCTTTAGCCCCGCCCCCTCCCGGCCCTGCCGACCCAAATTCCCCCCCAAAAACCCCCCAAAACCCCCAAAATTCCAAAAAAAACCCCCCCAGAGACCCCCAAAAATCCCCTTAAAGACCCAAAATTCCCAAATAAAAGCCCCAAACCCCCTAAATCTCCTCAGGACCCCTGAAAAGCCACCCCTTAGCCCCGCCCATTTCCCCTTTAGCCCCGCCCCCTCCCGGCCCTGCCGACCCAAATTCCCCCCCAAAAACCCCCCAAAACCCCCAAAATTCCAAAAAAAACCCCCCCAGAGACCCCCAAAAATCCCCTTAAAGGCCCAAAATTCCCAAATAAAAGCCCCAAACCCCCTAAATCTCCTCAGGACCCCTGCAAAGCCACACCTTAGCCCCGCCCATTTCCCCTTTAGCCCCGCCCCCTCCCGGCCCTGCCGACCCAAATTCCCCCCCAAAAACCCCCCAAAACCCCCAAAATTCCAAAAAAAACCCCCCCAGAGACCCCCAAAAATCCCCTTAAAGACCCAAAATTCCCAAATAAAAGCCCCAAACCCCCTAAATCTCCTCAGGACCCCTGCAAAGCCACCCCTTAGCCCCGCCCACTCCCCCTTTAGCCCCGCCCATTTCCCCTTTAGCCCCGCCCCCTCCCGGCCCTGCCGACCCAAATTCCCCCCCAAAAACCCCCCAAAACCCCCAAAATTCCAAAAAAAAACCCCCCAGAGACCCCCAAAAATCCCCTTAAAGACCCAAAATTCCCAAATAAAAGCCCCAAACCCCCTAAATCTCCTCAGGACCCCTGCAAAGCCACCCCTTAGCCCCGCCCATTTCCCCTTTAGCCCCGCCCCCTCCCGGCCCTGCCGACCCAAATTCCCCCCCAAAAACCCCCCAAAACCCCCAAAATTCCAAAAAAAACCCCCCCAGAGACCCCCAAAAATCCCCTTAAAGACCCAAAATTCCCAAATAAAAGCCCCAAACCCCCTAAATCTCCTCAGGACCCCTGCAAAGCCACCCCTTAGCCCCGCCCAGTCCCCCTCTAGCCCCGCCCATTTCCCCTTTAGCCCCGCCCCCTCCCGGCCCTGCCGACCCAAATTCCCCCCCAAAAACCCCCCAAAACCCCCAAAATTCCAAAAAAAACCCCCCCAGAGACCCCCAAAAATCCCCTTAAAGACCCAACATTCCCAAATAAAAGCCCCAAACCCCCTAAATCTCCTCAGGACCCCTGAAAAGCCACCCCTTAGCCCCGCCCATTTCCCCTTTAGCCCCGCCCCCTCCCGGCCCTGCCGACCCAAATTCCCCCCCAAAAACCCCCCAAAACCCCCAAAATTCCAAAAAAAAAACCCCCAGAGACCCCCAAAAATCCCCTTAAAGACCCAAAATTCCCAAATAAAAGCCCCAAACCCCCTAAATCTCCTCAGGACCCCTGCAAAGCCACCCCTTAGCCCCGCCCATTTCCCCTTTAGCCCCGCCCCCTCCCGGCCCTGCCGACCCAAATTCCCCCCCAAAAACCCCCCAAAACCCCCAAAATTCCAAAAAAAACCCCCACAGAGACCCCCAAAAATCCCCTTAAAGACCCAAAATTCCCAAATAAAAGCCCCAAACCCCCTAAATCTCCTCAGGACCCCTGCAAAGCCACCCCTTAGCCCCGCCCACTCCCCCTCTAGCCCCGCCCATTTCCCCTTTAGCCCCGCCCCCTCCCGGCCCTGCCGACCCAAATTCCCCCCCAAAAACCCCCCAAAACCCCCAAAATTCCAGAAAAAAACCCCCCAGAGACCCCCAAACATCCCCTTAAAGACCCAACATTCCCAAATAAAAGCCCCAAACCCCCTAAATCTCCTCAGGACCCCTGCAAAGCCACACCTTAGCCCCGCCCATTTCCCCTTTAGCCCCGCCCCCTCCCGGCCCTGCCGACCCAAATTCCCCCCCAAAAACCCCCCAAAACCCCCAAAATTACAAAAAAAAACCCCCCAGAGACCCCCAAAAATCCCCTTAAAGACCCAAAATTCCCAAATAAAAGCCCCAAACCCCCTAAATCTCCTCAGGACCCCTGCAAAGCCACCCCTTAGCCCCGCCCATTTCCCCTTTAGCCCCGCCCCCTCCCGGCCCTGCCGACCCAAATTCCCCCCCAAAAACCCCCCAAAACCCCCAAAATTCCAAAAAAAAAACCCCCAGAGACCCCCAAAAATCCCCTTAAAGACCCAAAATTCCCAAATAAAAGCCCCAAACCCCCTAAATCTCCTCAGGACCCCTGCAAAGCCACCCCTTAGCCCCGCCCATTTCCCCTTTAGCCCCGCCCCCTCCCGGCCCTGCCGACCCAAATTCCCCCCCAAAAACCCCCCAAAACCCCCAAAATTCCAGAAAAAAACCTCCCAGAGACCCCCAAAAATCCCCTTAAAGACCCAACATTCCCAAATAAAAGCCCCAAACCCCCTAAATCTCCTCAGGACCCCTGCAAAGCCACCCCTTAGCCCCGCCCATTTCCCCTTTAGCCCCGCCCCCTCCCGGCCCTGCCGACCCAAATTCCCCCCCAAAAACCCCCCAAAACCCCCAAAATTCCAAAAAAACCCCCCCCAGAGACCCCCAAAAATCCCCTTAAAGACCCAAAATTCCCAAATAAAAGCCCCAAACCCCCTAAATCTCCTCAGGACCCCTGCAAAGCCACCCCTTAGCCCCGCCCATTTCCCCTTTAGCCCCGCCCCCCCCGGCCCTGCCGACCCAAATTCCCCCCCAAAAACCCCCCAAAACCCCCAAAATTCCAAAAAAAACCCCCCCAGAGACCCCCAAAAATCCCCTTAAAGACCCAAAATTCCCAAATAAAAGCCCCAAACCCCCTAAATCTCCTCAGGACCCCTGCAAAGCCACCCCTTAGCCCCGCCCACTCCCCCTCTAGCCCCGCCCATTTCCCCTTTAGCCCCGCCCCCTCCCGGCCCTGCCGACCCAAATTCCCCCCCAGAAACCCCCCAAAACCCCCAAAATTCAAAAAAAAAAACCCCCAGAGACCCCCAAAAATCCCCTTAAAGACCCAAAATTCCCAAATAAAAGCCCCAAACCCCCTAAATCTCCTCAGGACCCCTGCACAGCCACCCCTTAGCCCCGCCCATTTCCCCTTTAGCCCCGCCCCCTCCCGGCCCTGCCGACCCAAATTCCCCCCCAAAAACCCCCCAAAACCCCCAAAATTCCAGAAAAAAACCCCCCAGAGACCCCCAAAAATCCCCTTAAAGACTCAACATTCCCAAATAAAAGCCCCAAACCCCCTAAATCTCCTCAGGACCCCTGCAAAGCCACCCCTTAGCCCCGCCCATTTCCCCTTTAGCCCCGCCCCCTCCCGGCCCTGCCGACCCAAATTCCCCCCCAAAAACCCCCCAAAACCCCCAAAATTCCAAAAAAAACCCCCCCAGAGACCCCCAAAAATCCCCTTAAAGACCCAAAATTCCCAAATAAAAGCCCCAAACCCCCTAAATCTCCTCAGGACCCCTGAAAAGCCACCCCTTAGCCCCGCCCACTCCCCCTCTAGCCCCGCCCATTTCCCCTTTAGCCCCGCCCCCTCCCGGCCCTGCCGACCCAAATTCCCCCCCAAAAACCCCCCAAAACCCCCAAAATTCCAGAAAAAAACCCCCCAGAGACCCCCAAAAATCCCCTTAAAGACCCAAAATTCCCAAATAAAAGCCCCAAACCCCCTAAATCTCCTCAGGACCCCTGCAAAGCCACCCCTTAGCCCCGCCCATTTCCCCTTTAGCCCCGCCCCCTCCCGGCCCTGCCGACCCAAATTCCCCCCCAAAAACCCCCCAAAACCCCCAAAATTCCAAAAAAAACCCCCCCAGAGACCCCCAAAAATCCCCTTAAAGACCCAAAATTCCCAAATAAAAGCCCCAAACCCCCTAAATCTCCTCAGGACCCCTGCAAAGCCACCCCTTAGCCCCGCCCAGTCCCCCTCTAGCCCCGCCCATTTCCCCTTTAGCCCCGCCCCCTCCCGGCCCTGCCGACCCAAATTCCCCCCCAAAAACCCCCCAAAACCCCCAAAATTCCAAAAAAAAACCCCCCAGAGACCCCCAAAAATCCCCTTAAAGACCCAAAATTCCCAAATAAAAGCCCCAAACCCCCTAAATCTCCTCAGGACCCCTGCAAAGCCACCCCTTAGCCCCGCCCATTTCCCCTTTAGCCCCGCCCCCTCCCGGCCCTGCCGACCCAAATTCCCCCCCAAAAACCCCCCAAAACCCCCAAAATTCCAAAAAAAACCCCCAGAGACCCCCAAAAATCCCCTTAAAGACCCAAAATTCCCAAATAAAAGCCCCAAACCCCCTAAATCTCCTCAGGACCCCTGCAAAGCCACCCCTTAGCCCCGCCCACTCCCCCTCTAGCCCCGCCCATTTCCCCTTTAGCCCCGCCCCCTCCCGGCCCTGCCGACCCAAATTCCCCCCCAAAAACCCCCCAAAACCCCCAAAATTCCAAAAAAAACCCCCCCAGAGACCCCCAAAAATCCCCTTAAAGACCCAAAATTCCCAAATAAAAGCCCCAAACCCCCTAAATCTCCTCAGGACCCCTGCAAAGCCACCCCTTAGCCCCGCCCATTTCCCCTTTAGCCCCGCCCCCTCCCGGCCCTGCCGACCCAAATTCCCCCCCAAAAACCCCCCAAAACCCCCAAAATTCCAAAAAAAAACCCCCCAGAGACCCCCAAAAATCCCCTTAAAGACCCAAAATTCCCAAATAAAAGCCCCAAACCCCCTAAATCTCCTCAGGACCCCTGCAAAGCCACCCCTTAGCCCCGCCCATTTCCCCTTTAGCCCCGCCCCCTCCCGGCCCTGCCGACCCAAATTCCCCCCCAAAAACCCCCCAAAACCCCCAAAATTCCAAAAAAAACCCCCCCAGAGACCCCCAAAAATCCCCTTAAAGACCCAAAATTCCCAAATAAAAGCCCCAAACCCCCTAAATCTCCTCAGGACCCCTGCAAAGCCACCCCTTAGCCCCGCCCATTTCCCCTTTAGCCCCGCCCCCTCCCGGCCCTGCCGACCCAAATTCCCCCCCAAAAACCCCCCAAAACCCCCAAAATTCCAAAAAAAAACCCCCCAGAGACCCCCAAAAATCCCCTTAAAGACCCAAAATTCCCAAATAAAAGCCCCAAACCCCCTAAATCTCCTCAGGACCCCTGCACAGCCACCCCTTAGCCCCGCCCATTTCCCCTCTAGCCCCGCCCCCTCCCGGCCCTGCCAACCCAAATTCCCCCCCAAAAACCCCCCAAAACCCCCAAAATTCCAGGAAAAAACCCCCCAGAGACCCCCAAAAATCCCCTTAAAGACCCAACATTCCCAAATAAAAGCCCCAAACCCCCTAAATCTCCTCAGGACCCCTGCAAAGCCACCCCTTAGCCCCGCCCATTTCCCCTTTAGCCCCGCCCCCTCCCGGCCCTGCCGACCCAAATTCCCCCCCAAAAACCCCCCAAAACCCCCAAAATTCCAAAAAAAACCCCCCCAGAGACCCCCAAAAATCCCCTTAAAGGCCCAAAATTCCCAAATAAAAGCCCCAAACCCCCTAAATCTCCTCAGGACCCCTGCAAAGCCACACCTTAGCCCCGCCCATTTCCCCTTTAGCCCCGCCCCCTCCCGGCCCTGCCGACCCAAATTCCCCCCCAAAAACCCCCCAAAACCCCCAAAATTCCAAAAAAAACCCCCCCAGAGACCCCCAAAAATCCCCTTAAAGACCCAAAATTCCCAAATAAAAGCCCCAAACCCCCTAAATCTCCTCAGGACCCCTGCAAAGCCACCCCTTAGCCCCGCCCACTCCCCCTTTAGCCCCACCCATTTCCCCTTTAGCCCCGCCCCCTCCCGGCCCTGCCGACCCAAATTCCCCCCCAAAAACCCCCCAAAACCCCCAAAATTCCAAAAAAAAACCCCCCAGAGACCCCCAAAAATCCCCTTAAAGACCCAAAATTCCCAAATAAAAGCCCCAAACCCCCTAAATCTCCTCAGGACCCCTGCAAAGCCACCCCTTAGCCCCGCCCATTTCCCCTTTAGCCCCGCCCCCTCCCGGCCCTGCCGACCCAAATTCCCCCCCAAAAACCCCCCAAAACCCCCAAAATTCCAAAAAAAACCCCCCCAGAGACCCCCCAAAATCCCCTTAAAGACCCAAAATTCCCAAATAAAAGCCCCAAACCCCCTAAATCTCCTCAGGACCCCTGCAAAGCCACCCCTTAGCCCCGCCCAGTCCCCCTCTAGCCCCGCCCATTTCCCCTTTAGCCCCGCCCCCTCCCGGCCCTGCCGACCCAAATTCCCCCCCAAAAACCCCCCAAAACCCCCAAAATTCCAAAAAAAAACCCCCCCAGAGACCCCCAAAAATCCCCTTAAAGACCCAACATTCCCAAATAAAAGCCCCAAACCCCCTAAATCTCCTCAGGACCCCTGAAAAGCCACCCCTTAGCCCCGCCCATTTCCCCTTTAGCCCCGCCCCCTCCCGGCCCTGCCGACCCAAATTCCCCCCCAAAAACCCCCCAAAACCCCCAAAATTCCAAAAAAAAACCCCCCAGAGACCCCCAAAAATCCCCTTAAAGACCCAAAATTCCCAAATAAAAGCCCCAAACCCCCTAAATCTCCTCAGGACCCCTGCAAAGCCACCCCTTAGCCCCGCCCATTTCCCCTTTAGCCCCGCCCCCTCCCGGCCCTGCCGACCCAAATTCCCCCCCAAAAACCCCCCAAAACCCCCAAAATTCCAAAAAAAACCCCCACAGAGACCCCCAAAAATCCCCTTAAAGACCCAAAATTCCCAAATAAAAGCCCCAAACCCCCTAAATCTCCTCAGGACCCCTGAAAAGCCACCCCTTAGCCCCGCCCACTCCCCCTCTAGCCCCGCCCATTTCCCCTTTAGCCCCGCCCCCTCCCGGCCCTGCCGACCCAAATTCCCCCCCAAAAACCCCCCAAAACCCCCAAAATTCCAGAAAAAAACCCCCCAGAGACCCCCAAACATCCCCTTAAAGACCCAACATTCCCAAATAAAAGCCCCAAACCCCCTAAATCTCCTCAGGACCCCTGCAAAGCCACACCTTAGCCCCGCCCATTTCCCCTTTAGCCCCGCCCCCTCCCGGCCCTGCCGACCCAAATTCCCCCCCAAAAACCCCCCAAAACCCCCAAAATTCCAAAAAAAAACCCCCCAGAGACCCCCAAAAATCCCCTTAAAGACCCAAAATTCCCAAATAAAAGCCCCAAACCCCCTAAATCTCCTCAGGACCCCTGCAAAGCCACCCCTTAGCCCCGCCCATTTCCCCTTTAGCCCCGCCCCCTCCCGGCCCTGCCGACCCAAATTCCCCCCCAAAAACCCCCCAAAACCCCCAAAATTCCAAAAAAAAACCCCCCAGAGACCCCCAAAAATCCCCTTAAAGACCCAAAATTCCCAAATAAAAGCCCCAAACCCCCTAAATCTCCTCAGGACCTCTGCAAAGCCACCCCTTAGCCCCGCCCATTTCCCCTTTAGCCCCGCCCCCTCCCGGCCCTGCCGACCCAAATTCCCCCCCAAAAACCCCCCAAAACCCCCAAAATTCCAAAAAAAACCCCCCCAGAGACCCCCAAAAATCCCCTTAAAGACCCAAAATTCCCAAATAAAAGCCCCAAACCCCCTAAATCTCCTCAGGACCCCTGAAAAGCCACCCCTTAGCCCCGCCCACTCCCCCTCTAGCCCCGCCCATTTCCCCTTTAGCCCCGCCCCCTCCCGGCCCTGCCGACCCAAATTCCCCCCCAAAAACCCCCCAAAACCCCCAAAATTCCAAAAAAAAACCCCCCAGAGACCCCCAAAAATCCCCTTAAAGACCCAAAATTCCCAAATAAAAGCCCCAAACCCCCTAAATCTCCTCAGGACCCCTGCAAAGCCACCCCTTAGCCCCGCCCATTTCCCCTTTAGCCCCGCCCCCTCCCGGCCCTGCCGACCCAAATTCCCCCCCAAAAACCCCCCAAAACCCCCAAAATTCCAAAAAAAACCCCCAGAGACCCCCAAAAATCCCCTTAAAGACCCAAAATTCCCAAATAAAAGCCCCAAACCCCCTAAATATCCTCAGGACCCCTGCAAAGCCACCCCTTAGCCCCGCCCACTCCCCCTCTAGCCCCGCCCATTTCCCCTTTAGCCCCGCCCCCTCCCGGCCCTGCCGACCCAAATTCCCCCCCAAAAACCCCCCAAAACCCCCAAAATTCCAAAAAAAACCCCCCCAGAGACCCCCAAAAATCCCCTTAAAGACCCAACATTCCCAAATAAAAGCCCCAAACCCCCTAAATCTCCTCAGGACCCCTGCAAAGCCACCCCTTAGCCCCGCCCATTTCCCCTTTAGCCCCGCCCCCTCCCGGCCCTGCCGACCCAAATTCCCCCCCAAAAACCCCCCAAAACCCCCAAAATTCCAAAAAAAAACCCCCCAGAGACCCCCAAAAATCCCCTTAAAGACCCAAAATTCCCAAATAAAAGCCCCAAACCCCCTAAATCTCCTCAGGACCCCTGCAAAGCCACCCCTTAGCCCCGCCCATTTCCCCTTTAGCCCCGCCCCCTCCCGGCCCTGCCGACCCAAATTCCCCCCCAAAAACCCCCCAAAACCCCCAAAATTCCAAAAAAAACCCCCCCAGAGACCCCCAAAAATCCCCTTAAAGACCCAAAATTCCCAAATAAAAGCCCCAAACCCCCTAAATCTCCTCAGGACCCCTGCAAAGCCACCCCTTAGCCCCGCCCACTCCCCCTCTAGCCCCGCCCATTTCCCCTTTAGCCCCGCCCCCTCCCGGCCCTGCCGACCCAAATTCCCCCCCAAAAACCCCCCAAAACCCCCAAAATTCCAAAAAAAAAACCCCCAGAGACCCCCAAAAATCCCCTTAAAGACCCAAAATTCCCAAATAAAAGCCCCAAACCCCCTAAATCTCCTCAGGACCCCTGCAAAGCCACCCCTTAGCCCCGCCCATTTCCCCTTTAGCCCCGCCCCCTCCCGGCCCTGCCGACCCAAATTCCCCCCCAAAAACCCCCCAAAACCCCCAAAATTCCAGAAAAAAACCTCCCAGAGACCCCCAAAAATCCCCTTAAAGACCCAACATTCCCAAATAAAAGCCCCAAACCCCCTAAATCTCCTCAGGACCCCTGCAAAGCCACACCTTAGCCCCGCCCATTTCCCCTTTAGCCCCGCCCCCTCCCGGCCCTGCCGACCCAAATTCCCCCCCAAAAACCCCCCAAAACCCCCAAAATTCCAAAAAAAACCCCCCCAGAGACCCCCAAAAATCCCCTTAAAGACCCAAAATTCCCAAATAAAAGCCCCAAACCCCCTAAATCTCCTCAGGACCCCTGCAAAGCCACCCCTTAGCCCCGCCCATTTCCCCTTTAGCCCCGCCCCCTCCCGGCCCTGCCGACCCAAATTCCCCCCCAAAAACCCCCCAAAACCCCCAAAATTCCAAAAAAAACCCCCCCAGAGACCCCCAAAAATCCCCTTAAAGACCCAAAATTCCCAAATAAAAGCCCCAAACCCCCTAAATCTCCTCAGGACCCCTGCAAAGCCACCCCTTAGCCCCGCCCACTCCCCCTCTAGCCCCGCCCATTTCCCCTTTAGCCCCGCCCCCTCCCGGCCCTGCCGACCCAAATTCCCCCCCAAAAACCCCCCAAAACCCCCAAAATTCCAAAAAAAAACCCCCCAGAGACCCCCAAAAATCCCCTTAAAGACCCAAAATTCCCAAATAAAAGCCCCAAACCCCCTAAATCTCCTCAGGACCCCTGCAAAGCCACCCCTTAGCCCCGCCCATTTCCCCTTTAGCCCCGCCCCCTCCCGGCCCTGCCGACCCAAATTCCCCCCCAAAAACCCCCCAAAACCCCCAAAATTCCAAAAAAAAACCCCCCAGAGACCCCCAAAAATCCCCTTAAAGACCCAAAATTCCCAAATAAAAGCCCCAAACCCCCTAAATCTCCTCAGGACCCCTGCACAGCCACCCCTTAGCCCCGCCCATTTCCCCTTTAGCCCCGCCCCCTCCCGGCCTTGCCGACCCAAATTCCCCCCCAAAAACCCCCCAAAACCCCCAAAATTCCAGAAAAAAACCCCCCAGAGACCCCCAAAAATCCCCTTAAAGACCCAACATTCCCAAATAAAAGCCCCAAACCCCCTAAATCTCCTCAGGACCCCTGCAAAGCCACCCCTTAGCCCCGCCCATTTCCCCTTTAGCCCCGCCCCCTCCCGGCCCTGCCGACCCAAATTCCCCCCCAAAAACCCCCCAAAACCCCCAAAATTCCAAAAAAAACCCCCCCAGAGACCCCCAAAAATCCCCTTAAAGACCCAAAATTCCCAAATAAAAGCCCCAAACCCCCTAAATCTCCTCAGGACCCCTGAAAAGCCACCCCTTAGCCCCGCCCACTCCCCCTCTAGCCCCGCCCATTTCCCCTTTAGCCCCGCCCCCTCCCGGCCCTGCCGACCCAAATTCCCCCCCAAAAACCCCCCAAAACCCCCAAAATTCCAAAAAAAAACCCCCCAGAGACCCCCAAAAATCCCCTTAAAGACCCAAAATTCCCAAATAAAAGCCCCAAACCCCCTAAATCTCCTCAGGACCCCTGCAAAGCCACCCCTTAGCCCCGCCCATTTCCCCTTTAGCCCCGCCCCCTCCCGGCCCTGCCGACCCAAATTCCCCCCCAAAAACCCCCCAAAACCCCCAAAATTCCAAAAAAAACCCCCAGAGACCCCCAAAAATCCCCTTAAAGACCCAAAATTCCCAAATAAAAGCCCCAAACCCCCTAAATCTCCTCAGGACCCCTGCAAAGCCACCCCTTAGCCCCACCCACTCCCCCTCTAGCCCCGCCCATTTCCCCTTTAGCCCCGCCCCCTCCCGGCCCTGCCGACCCAAATTCCCCCCCAAAAACCCCCCAAAACCCCCAAAATTCCAAAAAAAACCCCCCCAGAGACCCCCAAAAATCCCCTTAAAGACCCAAAATTCCCAAATAAAAGCCCCAAACCCCCTAAATCTCCTCAGGACCCCTGCAAAGCCACCCCTTAGCCCCGCCCATTTCCCCTTTAGCCCCGCCCCCTCCCGGCCCTGCCGACCCAAATTCCCCCCCAAAAACCCCCCAAAACCCCCAAAATTCCAAAAAAAAACCCCCCAGAGACCCCCAAAAATCCCCTTAAAGACCCAAAATTCCCAAATAAAAGCCCCAAACCCCCTAAATCTCCTCAGGACCCCTGCAAAGCCACCCCTTAGCCCCGCCCATTTCCCCTTTAGCCCCGCCCCCTCCCGGCCCTGCCGACCCAAATTCCCCCCCCAAAACCCCCCAAAACCCCCAAAATTCCAAAAAAAACCCCCCCAGAGACCCCCAAAAATCCCCTTAAAGACCCAAAATTCCCAAATAAAAGCCCCAAACCCCCTAAATCTCCTCAGGACCCCTGCAAAGCCACCCCTTAGCCCCGCCCATTTCCCCTTTAGCCCCGCCCCCTCCCGGCCCTGCCGACCCAAATTCCCCCCCCAAAACCCCCCAAAACCCCCAAAATTCCAAAAAAAAACCCCCCAGAGACCCCCAAAAATCCCCTTAAAGACCCAAAATTCCCAAATAAAAGCCCCAAACCCCCTAAATCTCCTCAGGACCCCTGCAAAGCCACCCCTTAGCCCCGCCCATTTCCCCTTTAGCCCCGCCCCCTCCCGGCCCTGCCGACCCAAATTCCCCCCCAAAAACCCCCCAAAACCCCGAAAATTCCAAAAAAAACCCCCCCAGAGACCCCCAAAAATCCCCTTAAAGACCCAAAATTCCCAAATAAAAGCCCCAAACCCCCTAAATCTCCTCAGGACCCCTGCAAAGCCACCCCTTAGCCCCGCCCAGTCCCCCTCTAGCCCCGCCCATTTCCCCTTTAGCCCCGCCCCCTCCCGGCCCTGCCGACCCAAATTCCCCCCCAAAAACCCCCCAAAACCCCCAAAATTCCAAAAAAAAACCCCCCCAGAGACCCCCAAAAATCCCCTTAAAGACCCAACATTCCCAAATAAAAGCCCCAAACCCCCTAAATCTCCTCAGGACCCCTGCAAAGCCACCCCTTAGCCCCGCCCATTTCCCCTTTAGCCCCGCCCCCTCCCGGCCCTGCCGACCCAAATTCCCCCCCAAAAACCCCCCAAAACCCCCAAAATTCCAAAAAAAAACCCCCAGAGACCCCCAAAAATCCCCTTAAAGACCCAAAATTCCCAAATAAAAGCCCCAAACCCCCTAAATATCCTCAGGACCCCTGCAAAGCCACCCCTTAGCCCCGCCCACTCCCCCTCTAGCCCCGCCCATTTCCCCTTTAGCCCCGCCCCCTCCCGGCCCTGCCGACCCAAATTCCCCCCCAAAAACCCCCCAAAACCCCCAAAATTCCAAAAAAAACCCCCCCAGAGACCCCCAAAAATCCCCTTAAAGACCCAACATTCCCAAATAAAAGCCCCAAACCCCCTAAATCTCCTCAGGACCCCTGCAAAGCCACCCCTTAGCCCCGCCCATTTCCCCTTTAGCCCCGCCCCCTCCCGGCCCTGCCGACCCAAATTCCCCCCCAAAAACCCCCCAAAACCCCCAAAATTCCAAAAAAAAACCCCCCAGAGACCCCCAAAAATCCCCTTAAAGACCCAAAATTCCCAAATAAAAGCCCCAAACCCCCTAAATCTCCTCAGGACCCCTGCAAAGCCACCCCTTAGCCCCGCCCATTTCCCCTTTAGCCCCGCCCCCTCCCGGCCCTGCCGACCCAAATTCCCCCCCAAAAACCCCCCAAAACCCCCAAAATTCCAAAAAAAACCCCCCCAGAGACCCCCAAAAATCCCCTTAAAGACCCAAAATTCCCAAATAAAAGCCCCAAACCCCCTAAATCTCCTCAGGACCCCTGCAAAGCCACCCCTTAGCCCCGCCCACTCCCCCTCTAGCCCCGCCCATTTCCCCTTTAGCCCCGCCCCCTCCCGGCCCTGCCGACCCAAATTCCCCCCCAAAAACCCCCCAAAACCCCCAAAATTCCAAAAAAAAAACCCCCAGAGACCCCCAAAAATCCCCTTAAAGACCCAAAATTCCCAAATAAAAGCCCCAAACCCCCTAAATCTCCTCAGGACCCCTGCAAAGCCACCCCTTAGCCCCGCCCATTTCCCCTTTAGCCCCGCCCCCTCCCGGCCCTGCCGACCCAAATTCCCCCCCAAAAACCCCCCAAAACCCCCAAAATTCCAGAAAAAAACCTCCCAGAGACCCCCAAAAATCCCCTTAAAGACCCAACATTCCCAAATAAAAGCCCCAAACCCCCTAAATCTCCTCAGGACCCCTGCAAAGCCACACCTTAGCCCCGCCCATTTCCCCTTTAGCCCCGCCCCCTCCCGGCCCTGCCGACCCAAATTCCCCCCCAAAAACCCCCCAAAACCCCCAAAATTCCAAAAAAAAACCCCCCCAGAGACCCCCAAAAATCCCCTTAAAGACCCAAAATTCCCAAATAAAAGCCCCAAACCCCCTAAATCTC
Source organism: Aphelocoma coerulescens (assembly GCF_041296385.1). Classification (NCBI taxonomy): domain Eukaryota; kingdom Metazoa; phylum Chordata; class Aves; order Passeriformes; family Corvidae; genus Aphelocoma; species Aphelocoma coerulescens. The sequence goes on along the minus strand of NW_027183702.1, from coordinate 9,928 downwards.
CTCAGGACCCCTGCAAAGCCACCCCTTAGCCCCGCCCATTTCCCCTTTAGCCCCGCCCCCTCCCGGCCCTGCCGACCCAAATTCCCCCCCAAAAACCCCCCAAAACCCCCAAAATTCCAAAAAAAACCCCCCCAGAGACCCCCAAAAATCCCCTTAAAGACCCAAAATTCCCAAATAAAAGCCCCAAACCCCCTAAATCTCCTCAGGACCCCTGCAAAGCCACCCCTTAGCCCCGCCCACTCCCCCTCTAGCCCCGCCCATTTCCCCTTTAGCCCCGCCCCCTCCCGGCCCTGCCGACCCAAATTCCCCCCCAAAAACCCCCCAAAACCCCCAAAATTCCAAAAAAAAACCCCCCAGAGACCCCCAAAAATCCCCTTAAAGACCCAAAATTCCCAAATAAAAGCCCCAAACCCCCTAAATCTCCTCAGGACCCCTGCAAAGCCACCCCTTAGCCCCGCCCATTTCCCCTTTAGCCCCGCCCCCTCCCGGCCCTGCCGACCCAAATTCCCCCCCAAAAACCCCCCAAAACCCCCAAAATTCCAAAAAAAAACCCCCCAGAGACCCCCAAAAATCCCCTTAAAGACCCAAAATTCCCAAATAAAAGCCCCAAACCCCCTAAATCTCCTCAGGACCCCTGCACAGCCACCCCTTAGCCCCGCCCATTTCCCCTTTAGCCCCGCCCCCTCCCGGCCTTGCCGACCCAAATTCCCCCCCAAAAACCCCCCAAAACCCCCAAAATTCCAGAAAAAAACCCCCCAGAGACCCCCAAAAATCCCCTTAAAGACCCAACATTCCCAAATAAAAGCCCCAAACCCCCTAAATCTCCTCAGGACCCCTGCAAAGCCACCCCTTAGCCCCGCCCATTTCCCCTTTAGCCCCGCCCCCTCCCGGCCCTGCCGACCCAAATTCCCCCCCAAAAACCCCCCAAAACCCCCAAAATTCCAAAAAAAACCCCCCCAGAGACCCCCAAAAATCCCCTTAAAGACCCAAAATTCCCAAATAAAAGCCCCAAACCCCCTAAATCTCCTCAGGACCCCTGAAAAGCCACCCCTTAGCCCCGCCCACTCCCCCTCTAGCCCCGCCCATTTCCCCTTTAGCCCCGCCCCCTCCCGGCCCTGCCGACCCAAATTCCCCCCCAAAAACCCCCCAAAACCCCCAAAATTCCAAAAAAAAACCCCCCAGAGACCCCCAAAAATCCCCTTAAAGACCCAAAATTCCCAAATAAAAGCCCCAAACCCCCTAAATCTCCTCAGGACCCCTGCAAAGCCACCCCTTAGCCCCGCCCATTTCCCCTTTAGCCCCGCCCCCTCCCGGCCCTGCCGACCCAAATTCCCCCCCAAAAACCCCCCAAAACCCCCAAAATTCCAAAAAAAAACCCCCAGAGACCCCCAAAAATCCCCTTAAAGACCCAAAATTCCCAAATAAAAGCCCCAAACCCCCTAAATCTCCTCAGGACCCCTGCAAAGCCACCCCTTAGCCCCACCCACTCCCCCTCTAGCCCCGCCCATTTCCCCTTTAGCCCCGCCCCCTCCCGGCCCTGCCGACCCAAATTCCCCCCCAAAAACCCCCCAAAACCCCCAAAATTCCAAAAAAAACCCCCCCAGAGACCCCCAAAAATCCCCTTAAAGACCCAAAATTCCCAAATAAAAGCCCCAAACCCCCTAAATCTCCTCAGGACCCCTGCAAAGCCACCCCTTAGCCCCGCCCATTTCCCCTTTAGCCCCGCCCCCTCCCGGCCCTGCCGACCCAAATTCCCCCCCAAAAACCCCCCAAAACCCCCAAAATTCCAAAAAAAAACCCCCCAGAGACCCCCAAAAATCCCCTTAAAGACCCAAAATTCCCAAATAAAAGCCCCAAACCCCCTAAATCTCCTCAGGACCCCTGCAAAGCCACCCCTTAGCCCCGCCCATTTCCCCTTTAGCCCCGCCCCCTCCCGGCCCTGCCGACCCAAATTCCCCCCCCAAAACCCCCCAAAACCCCCAAAATTCCAAAAAAAAACCCCCCCAGAGACCCCCAAAAATCCCCTTAAAGACCCAAAATTCCCAAATAAAAGCCCCAAACCCCCTAAATCTCCTCAGGACCCCTGCAAAGCCACCCCTTAGCCCCGCCCATTTCCCCTTTAGCCCCGCCCCCTCCCGGCCCTGCCGACCCAAATTCCCCCCCCAAAACCCCCCAAAACCCCCAAAATTCCAAAAAAAAACCCCCCAGAGACCCCCAAAAATCCCCTTAAAGACCCAAAATTCCCAAATAAAAGCCCCAAACCCCCTAAATCTCCTCAGGACCCCTGCAAAGCCACCCCTTAGCCCCGCCCATTTCCCCTTTAGCCCCGCCCCCTCCCGGCCCTGCCGACCCAAATTCCCCCCCAAAAACCCCCCAAAACCCCGAAAATTCCAAAAAAAAACCCCCCCAGAGACCCCCAAAAATCCCCTTAAAGACCCAAAATTCCCAAATAAAAGCCCCAAACCCCCTAAATCTCCTCAGGACCCCTGCAAAGCCACCCCTTAGCCCCGCCCAGTCCCCCTCTAGCCCCGCCCATTTCCCCTTTAGCCCCGCCCCCTCCCGGCCCTGCCGACCCAAATTCCCCCCCAAAAACCCCCCAAAACCCCCAAAATTCCAAAAAAAAACCCCCCCAGAGACCCCCAAAAATCCCCTTAAAGACCCAACATTCCCAAATAAAAGCCCCAAACCCCCTAAATCTCCTCAGGACCCCTGCAAAGCCACCCCTTAGCCCCGCCCATTTCCCCTTTAGCCCCGCCCCCTCCCGGCCCTGCCGACCCAAATTCCCCCCCCAAAAACCCCCCAAAACCCCCAAAATTCCAAAAAAAAACCCCCCAGAGACCCCCAAAAATCCCCTTAAAGACCAATTCCCAAATAAAAGCCCCAAACCCCCTAAATCTCCTCAGGACCCCTGCAAAGCCACCCCTTAGCCCCGCCCATTTCCCCTTTAGCCCCGCCCCCTCCCGGCCCTGCCGACCCAAATTCCCCCCCAAAAACCCCCCAAAACCCCCAAAATTCCAAAAAAAACCCCCCCAGAGACCCCCAAAAATCCCCTTAAAGACCCAAAATTCCCAAATAAAAGCCCCAAACCCCCTAAATCTCCTCAGGACCCCTGAAAAGCCACCCCTTAGCCCCGCCCACTCCCCCTCTAGCCCCGCCCATTTCCCCTTTAGCCCCGCCCCTCCCGGCCCTGCCGACCCAAATTCCCCCCCCAAAACCCCCCAAAACCCCCAAAATTCCAGAAAAAAACCCCCCAGAGACCCCCAAACATCCCCTTAAAGACCCAACATTCCCAAATAAAAGCCCCAAACCCCCTAAATCTCCTCAGGACCCCTGCAAAGCCACACCTTAGCCCCGCCCATTTCTCCTTTAGCCCCGCCCCCTCCCGGCCCTGCCGACCCAAATTCCCCCCCAAAAACCCCCCAAAACCCCCAAAATTCCAAAAAAAAACCCCCCAGAGACCCCCAAAAATCCCCTTAAAGACCCAAAATTCCCAAATAAAAGCCCCAAACCCCCTAAATCTCCTCAGGACCCCTGCAAAGCCACCCCTTAGCCCCGCCCATTTCCCCTTTAGCCCCGCCCCCTCCCGGCCCTGCCGACCCAAATTCCCCCCCAAAAACCCCCCAAAACCCCCAAAATTCCAAAAAAAACCCCCACAGAGACCCCCAAAAATCCCCTTAAAGACCCAAAATTCCCAAATAAAAGCCCCAAACCCCCTAAATCTCCTCAGGACCCCTGCAAAGCCACCCCTTAGCCCCGCCCATTTCCCCTTTAGCCCCGCCCCCTCCCGGCCCTGCCGACCCAAATTCCCCCCCAAAAACCCCCCAAAACCCCCAAAATTCCAAAAAAAACCCCCCCAGAGACCCCCAAAAATCCCCTTAAAGACCCAAAATTCCCAAATAAAAGCCCCAAACCCCCTAAATCTCCTCAGGACCCCTGCAAAGCCACCCCTTAGCCCCGCCCACTCCCCCTCTAGCCCCGCCCATTTCCCCTTTAGCCCCGCCCCCTCCCGGCCCTGCCGACCCAAATTCCCCCCCAAAAACCCCCCAAAACCCCCAAAATTCCAAAAAAAAACCCCCCAGAGACCCCCAAAAATCCCCTTAAAGACCCAAAATTCCCAAATAAAAGCCCCAAACCCCCTAAATCTCCTCAGGACCCCTGCAAAGCCACCCCTTAGCCCCGCCCATTTCCCCTTTAGCCCCGCCCCCTCCCGGCCCTGCCGACCCAAATTCCCCCCCAAAAACCCCCCAAAACCCCCAAAATTCCAAAAAAAAACCCCCCCAGAGACCCCCAAAAATCCCCTTAAAGACCCAAAATTCCCAAATAAAAGCCCCAAACCCCCTAAATCTCCTCAGGACCCCTGCAAAGCCACCCCTTAGCCCCGCCCACTCCCCCTCTAGCCCCGCCCATTTCCCCTTTAGCCCCGCCCCCTCCTGGCCCTGCCGACCCAAATTCCCCCCCAAAAACCCCCCAAAACCCCCAAAATTCCAGAAAAAAACCCCCCAGAGACCCCCAAAAATCCCCTTAAAGACCCAAAATTCCCAAATAAAAGCCCCAAACCCCCTAAATCTCCTCAGGACCCCTGCAAAGCCACCCCTTAGCCCCGCCCATTTCCCCTTTAGCCCCGCCCCCTCCCGGCCCTGCCGACCCAAATTCCCCCCCAAAAACCCCCCAAAACCCCCAAAATTCCAAAAAAAACCCCCAGAGACCCCCAAAAATCCCCTTAAAGACCCAAAATTCCCAAATAAAAGCCCCAAACCCCCTAAATCTCCTCAGGACCCCTGCAAAGCCACCCCTTAGCCCCGCCCACTCCCCCTCTAGCCCCGCCCATTTCCCCTTTAGCCCCGCCCCCTCCCGGCCCTGCCGACCCAAATTCCCCCCCAAAAACCCCCCAAAACCCCCAAAATTCCAAAAAAAACCCCCCCAGAGACCCCCAAAAATCCCCTTAAAGACCCAAAATTCCCAAATAAAAGCCCCAAACCCCCTAAATCTCCTCAGGACCCCTGCAAAGCCACCCCTTAGCCCCGCCCATTTCCCCTTTAGCCCCGCCCCCTCCCGGCCCTGCCGACCCAAATTCCCCCCCAAAAACCCCCCAAAACCCCCAAAATTCCAAAAAAAAACCCCCCAGAGACCCCCAAAAATCCCCTTAAAGACCCAAAATTCCCAAATAAAAGCCCCAAACCCCCTAAATCTCCTCAGGACCCCTGCAAAGCCACCCCTTAGCCCCGCCCATTTCCCCTTTAGCCCCGCCCCCTCCCGGCCCTGCCGACCCAAATTCCCCCCCAAAAACCCCCCAAAACCCCCAAAATTCCAAAAAAAACCCCCCCAGAGACCCCCAAAAATCCCCTTAAAGACCCAAAATTCCCAAATAAAAGCCCCAAACCCCCTAAATCTCCTCAGGACCCCTGCAAAGCCACCCCTTAGCCCCGCCCATTTCCCCTTTAGCCCCGCCCCCTCCCGGCCCTGCCGACCCAAATTCCCCCCCAAAAACCCCCCAAAACCCCCAAAATTCCAAAAAAAAACCCCCCAGAGACCCCCAAAAATCCCCTTAAAGACCCAAAATTCCCAAATAAAAGCCCCAAACCCCCTAAATCTCCTCAGGACCCCTGCACAGCCACCCCTTAGCCCCGCCCATTTCCCCTTTAGCCCCGCCCCCTCCCGGCCCTGCCGACCCAAATTCCCCCCCAAAAACCCCCCAAAACCCCCAAAATTCCAGGAAAAAACCCCCCAGAGACCCCCAAAAATCCCCTTAAAGACCCAACATTCCCAAATAAAAGCCCCAAACCCCCTAAATCTCCTCAGGACCCCTGCAAAGCCACCCCTTAGCCCCGCCCATTTCCCCTTTAGCCCCGCCCCCTCCCGGCCCTGCCGACCCAAATTCCCCCCCAAAAACCCCCCAAAACCCCCAAAATTCCAAAAAAAACCCCCCCAGAGACCCCCAAAAATCCCCTTAAAGGCCCAAAATTCCCAAATAAAAGCCCCAAACCCCCTAAATCTCCTCAGGACCCCTGCAAAGCCACACCTTAGCCCCGCCCATTTCCCCTTTAGCCCCGCCCCCTCCCGGCCCTGCCGACCCAAATTCCCCCCCAAAAACCCCCCAAAACCCCCAAAATTCCAAAAAAAACCCCCCCAGAGACCCCCAAAAATCCCCTTAAAGACCCAAAATTCCCAAATAAAAGCCCCAAACCCCCTAAATCTCCTCAGGACCCCTGCAAAGCCACCCCTTAGCCCCGCCCACTCCCCCTTTAGCCCCGCCCATTTCCCCTTTAGCCCCGCCCCCCTCCCGGCCCTGCCGACCCAAATTCCCCCCCAAAAACCCCCCAAAACCCCCAAAATTCCAAAAAAAAACCCCCCAGAGACCCCCAAAAATCCCCTTAAAGACCCAAAATTCCCAAATAAAAGCCCCAAACCCCCTAAATCTCCTCAGGACCCCTGCAAAGCCACCCCTTAGCCCCGCCCATTTCCCCTTTAGCCCCGCCCCCTCCCGGCCCTGCCGACCCAAATTCCCCCCCAAAAACCCCCCAAAACCCCCAAAATTCCAAAAAAAACCCCCCCAGAGACCCCCCAAAATCCCCTTAAAGACCCAAAATTCCCAAATAAAAGCCCCAAACCCCCTAAATCTCCTCAGGACCCCTGCAAAGCCACCCCTTAGCCCCGCCCAGTCCCCCTCTAGCCCCGCCCATTTCCCTTTTAGCCCCGCCCCCTCCCGGCCCTGCCGACCCAAATTCCCCCCCAAAAACCCCCCAAAACCCCCAAAATTCCAAAAAAAACCCCCCCAGAGACCCCCAAAAATCCCCTTAAAGACCCAACATTCCCAAATAAAAGCCCCAAACCCCCTAAATCTCCTCAGGACCCCTGAAAAGCCACCCCTTAGCCCCGCCCATTTCCCCTTTAGCCCCGCCCCCTCCCGGCCCTGCCGACCCAAATTCCCCCCCAAAAACCCCCCAAAACCCCCAAAATTCCAAAAAAAACCCCCCAGAGACCCCCAAAAATCCCCTTAAAGACCCAAAATTCCCAAATAAAAGCCCCAAACCCCCTAAATCTCCTCAGGACCCCTGAAAAGCCACCCCTTAGCCCTGCCCACTCCCCCTCTAGCCCCGCCCATTTCCCCTTTAGCCCCGCCCCCTCCCGGCCCTGCCGACCCAAATTCCCCCCCAAAAACCCCCCAAAACCCCCAAAATTCCAGAAAAAAACCCCCCAGAGACCCCCAAACATCCCCTTAAAGACCCAACATTCCCAAATAAAAGCCCCAAACCCCCTAAATCTCCTCAGGACCCCTGCAAAGCCACACCTTAGCCCCGCCCATTTCCCCTTTAGCCCCGCCCCCTCCCGGCCCTGCCGACCCAAATTCCCCCCCAAAAACCCCCCAAAACCCCCAAAATTCCAAAAAAAAACCCCCCAGAGACCCCCAAAAATCCCCTTAAAGACCCAAAATTCCCAAATAAAAGCCCCAAACCCCCTAAATCTCCTCAGGACCCCTGCAAAGCCACCCCTTAGCCCCGCCCATTTCCCCTTTAGCCCCGCCCCCTCCCGGCCCTGCCGACCCAAATTCCCCCCCAAAAACCCCCCAAAACCCCCAAAATTCCAAAAAAAACCCCCACAGAGACCCCCAAAAATCCCCTTAAAGACCCAAAATTCCCAAATAAAAGCCCCAAACCCCCTAAATCTCCTCAGGACCCCTGCAAAGCCACCCCTTAGCCCCGCCCATTTCCCCTTTAGCCCCGCCCCCTCCCGGCCCTGCCGACCCAAATTCCCCCCCAAAAACCCCCCAAAACCCCCAAAATTCCAAAAAAAAACCCCCCCAGAGACCCCCAAAAATCCCCTTAAAGACCCAAAATTCCCAAATAAAAGCCCCAAACCCCCTAAATCTCCTCAGGACCCCTGCAAAGCCACCCCTTAGCCCCGCCCACTCCCCCTCTAGCCCCGCCCATTTCCCCTTTAGCCCCGCCCCCTCCCGGCCCTGCCGACCCAAATTCCCCCCCAAAAACCCCCCAAAACCCCCAAAATTCCAAAAAAAAACCCCCCAGAGACCCCCAAAAATCCCCTTAAAGACCCAAAATTCCCAAATAAAAGCCCCAAACCCCCTAAATCTCCTCAGGACCTCTGCAAAGCCACCCCTTAGCCCCGCCCATTTCCCCTTTAGCCCCGCCCCCTCCCGGCCCTGCCGACCCAAATTCCCCCCCAAAAACCCCCCAAAACCCCCAAAATTCCAAAAAAAACCCACCCAGAGACCCCCAAAAATCCCCTTAAAGACCCAAAATTCCCAAATAAAAGCCCCAAACCCCCTAAATCTCCTCAGGACCCCTGCAAAGCCACCCCTTAGCCCCGCCCACTCCCCCTCTAGCCCCGCCCATTTCCCCTTTAGCCCCGCCCCCTCCCGGCCCTGCCGACCCAAATTCCCCCCCAAAAACCCCCCAAAACCCCCAAAATTCCAAAAAAAAACCCCCCAGAGACCCCCAAAAATCCCCTTAAAGACCCAAAATTCCCAAATAAAAGCCCCAAACCCCCTAAATCTCCTCAGGACCCCTGCAAAGCCACCCCTTAGCCCCGCCCATTTCCCCTTTAGCCCCGCCCCCTCCCGGCCCTGCCGACCCAAATTCCCCCCCAAAAACCCCCCAAAACCCCCAAAATTCCAAAAAAAACCCCCAGAGACCCCCAAAAATCCCCTTAAAGACCCAAAATTCCCAAATAAAAGCCCCAAACCCCCTAAATATCCTCAGGACCCCTGCAAAGCCACCCCTTAGCCCCGCCCACTCCCCCTCTAGCCCCGCCCATTTCCCCTTTAGCCCCGCCCCCTCCCGGCCCTGCCGACCCAAATTCCCCCCCAAAAACCCCCCAAAACCCCCAAAATTCCAAAAAAAACCCCCCCAGAGACCCCCAAAAATCCCCTTAAAGACCCAACATTCCCAAATAAAAGCCCCAAACCCCCTAAATCTCCTCAGGACCCCTGCAAAGCCACCCCTTAGCCCCGCCCATTTCCCCTTTAGCCCCGCCCCCTCCCGGCCCTGCCGACCCAAATTCCCCCCCAAAAACCCCCCAAAACCCCCAAAATTCCAAAAAAAAACCCCCCAGAGACCCCCAAAAATCCCCTTAAAGACCCAAAATTCCCAAATAAAAGCCCCAAACCCCCTAAATCTCCTCAGGACCCCTGCAAAGCCACCCCTTAGCCCCGCCCATTTCCCCTTTAGCCCCGCCCCCTCCCGGCCCTGCCGACCCAAATTCCCCCCCAAAAACCCCCCAAAACCCCCAAAATTCCAAAAAAAACCCCCCCAGAGACCCCCAAAAATCCCCTTAAAGACCCAAAATTCCCAAATAAAAGCCCCAAACCCCCTAAATCTCCTCAGGACCCCTGCAAAGCCACCCCTTAGCCCCGCCCACTCCCCCTCTAGCCCCGCCCATTTCCCCTTTAGCCCCGCCCCCTCCCGGCCCTGCCGACCCAAATTCCCCCCCAAAAACCCCCCAAAACCCCCAAAATTCCAAAAAAAAAACCCCCAGAGACCCCCAAAAATCCCCTTAAAGACCCAAAATTCCCAAATAAAAGCCCCAAACCCCCTAAATCTCCTCAGGACCCCTGCAAAGCCACCCCTTAGCCCCGCCCATTTCCCCTTTAGCCCCGCCCCCTCCCGGCCCTGCCGACCCAAATTCCCCCCCAAAAACCCCCCAAAACCCCCAAAATTCCAGAAAAAAACCTCCCAGAGACCCCCAAAAATCCCCTTAAAGACCCAACATTCCCAAATAAAAGCCCCAAACCCCCTAAATCTCCTCAGGACCCCTGCAAAGCCACACCTTAGCCCCGCCCATTTCCCCTTTAGCCCCGCCCCCTCCCGGCCCTGCCGACCCAAATTCCCCCCCAAAAACCCCCCAAAACCCCCAAAATTCCAAAAAAAACCCCCCCAGAGACCCCCAAAAATCCCCTTAAAGACCCAAAATT
>NW_027183701.1:0-103084 GCF_041296385.1 Aphelocoma coerulescens | reverse complement strand
AACAGCTTTAGGTCAGCAAGCTTACCCAGAGCTTGTCCGCGGCGCGTGAGAACCTGTATTTGCATCAGCTTTCCAGTGGCAGCCCTCTTTCCCTTACAGCCTGCACAGCGCCGTCAGATCGTGGTGCTCTCTGCCCCTTCCTTCTCAGTTCAAGTACCACCGCGCACCGTCCAGCCTTGCAGGGAGCAAAGACGCGGACAGAGGTCTCGCACAGAAGAACGTGCCAGGAAGAAGCCATGCTCTTTCTCTCTCCTCGTCGTCGCCCAGACTGGGGTGCTGTGTCGAAAGTCTTGGCCAGCGAAAGGCTCATCCAGCAAGGGCTTGTCTCCTGACGCATTTCGTGGCGCTGGAGCTACACAGACCGTTTGGATAACTGTAAAACAGCAAGAAAATGATTGCGCCTCGAGCTGAGGAAAATCCGTGCACAGCACGCTGTGGATGCGTGCAGTATACACTCTGGAGAGCGGGACAGCTGAAAGCCGTCGCTGGGCTTCAGTTCTGCCCGGACCACAGAAGGCGAAGAACGGAGCAGCTGGGCAGCGGGCTAATGTACTCCGTGCAGCGAGTTCCAAAGTCCAGCCGAGAGCTGCTTCACGAGCAGATTCAGCCGAGAATGCTGTGGCTGCTTCAGAAAGTTAGGCGCAGCCCTTGCACTCCAGCACACAACCTGGCCAGAAGCAGTTTCTCACACCTCCAGTGTTGCAGAGTCCATGCAGCTTGAGCACACCCAGGAGGGCGCGTCCAGAAAGAAGGCGTTCCTCAAGTGCCCCTTCTCTACGCAGCCTCGAAACTGAGCACAACACGGTGCGGCTCGGGAGCTTCTTTCTCCGAGAAGACGTGCCGTCACATTATGCGCTCTGGCAGCTCCGTTGCCCACTCGCAGCGGCCGCTCCCAAAGGAAAAGGCTCCAGGAGTAAAAGCCACTGCCGGGCTGAACCTTCCCCTTGCCTCACGTCAAGCAGCAGAAACTGTCCGCTGCACTCCGTACTTCCCTTCTCCGCCGCATACTACCACTGTGATCTCTGCATCTCGAGGCATAAACCGAGCACAGTTGTTTCCAGGGAAAGCTGGAAGAGCAATGGGTAACAGCACGAGTAGCTGCAAGTTGAGCTTTCTGTTTCCGACTGCTAACGCGAATCCGCCAACAAAGCGAGTGGCAGGCACGCTTCCTCTTGCAGCCTGTGCCATTCGCACAGCAGCTCGGTGCTCTGCGCCTTCCTTCTGATGCCCTTCGTACCACGGCGCGCTTTCGTTCTGCTGGAGAAGACGAGCAGTCGTCTGCTTCTCGCCCAGAGAGCACGGTGCCGGCAGCGAAAGCCTCCAGGCTGCTGCTGCTTCTGCCGAAACACGCCGGGGCTGCATGCACTTTCTCTCTCAGCGCCAGCTAGCACCACATTCTGTCTGCGTTGTAGCCTGAATCTTAAGGGAAAGATTCTCGGCTGCGTCTCGCACACAAAACAGCTTTAGGTCAGCAAGCTTACCCAGAGCTTGTCCGCGGCGCGTGAGAACCTGTATTTGCATCAGCTTTCCAGTGGCAGCCCTCTTTCCCTTACAGCCTGCACAGCGCCGTCAGATCGTGGTGCTCTCTGCCCCTTCCTTCTCAGTTCCAAGTACCACCGCGCACCGTCCAGCCTTGCAGGGAGCAAAGACGCGGACAGAGGTCTCGCACAGAAGAACGTGCAGGAAGAAGCCATGCTCTTTCTCTCTCCTCGTCGTCGCCCAGACTGGGGTGCTGTGTCGAAAGTCTTGGCCAGCGAAAGGCTCATCCAGCAAGGGCTTGTCTCCTGACGCATTTCGTGGCGCTGGAGCTACACAGACCGTTTGGATAACTGTAAAACAGCAAGAAAATGATTGCGCCTCGAGCTGAGGAAAATCCGTGCACAGCACGCTGTGGATGCGTGCAGTATACACTCTGGAGAGCGGGACAGCTGAAAGCCGTCGCTGGGCTTCAGTTCTGCCCGGACCACAGAAGGCGAAGAACGGAGCAGCTGGGCAGCGGGCTAATGTACTCCGTGCAGCGAGTTCCAAAGTCCAGCCGAGAGCTGCTTCACGAGCAGATTCAGCCGAGAATGCTGTGGCTGCTTCAGAAAGTTAGGCGCAGCCCTTGCACTCCAGCACACAACCTGGCCAGAAGCAGTTTCTCACACCTCCAGTGTTGCAGAGTCCATGCAGCTTGAGCACACCCAGGAGGGCGCGTCCAGAAAGAAGGCGTTCCTCAAGTGCCCCTTCTCTACGCAGCCTCGAAACTGAGCACAACACGGTGCGGCTCGGGAGCTTCTTTCTCCGAGAAGACGTGCCGTCACATTATGCGCTCTGGCAGCTCCGTTGCCCACTCGCAGCGGCCGCTCCCAAAGGAAAAGGCTCCAGGAGTAAAAGCCACTGCCGGGCTGAACCTTCCCCTTGCCTCACGTCAAGCAGCAGAAACTGTCCGCTGCACTCCGTACTTCCCTTCTCCGCCGCATACTACCACTGTGATCTCTGCATCTCGAGGCATAAACCGAGCACAGTTGTTTCCAGGGAAAGCTGGAAGAGCAATGGGTAACAGCACGAGTAGCTGCAAGTTGAGCTTTCTGTTTCCGACTGCTAACGCGAATCCGCCAACAAAGCGAGTGGCAGGCACGCTTCCTCTTGCAGCCTGTGCCATTCGCACAGCAGCTCGGTGCTCTGCGCCTTCCTTCTGATGCCCTTCGTACCACGGCGCGCTTTCGTTCTGCTGGAGAAGACGAGCAGTCGTCTGCTTCTCGCCCAGAGAGCACGGTGCCGGCAGCGAAAGCCTCCAGGCTGCTGCTGCTTCTGCCGAAACACGCCGGGGCTGCATGCACTTTCTCTCTCAGCGCCAGCTAGCACCACATTCTGTCTGCGTTGTAGCCTGAATCTTAAGGGAAAGATTCTCGGCTGCGTCTCGCACACAAAACAGCTTTAGGTCAGCAAGCTTACCCAGAGCTTGTCCGCGGCGCGTGAGAACCTGTATTTGCATCAGCTTTCCAGTGGCAGCCCTCTTTCCCTTACAGCCTGCACAGCGCCGTCAGATCGTGGTGCTCTCTGCCCCTTCCTTCTCAGTTCCAAGTACCACCGCGCACCGTCCAGCCTTGCAGGGAGCAAAGACGCGGACAGAGGTCTCGCACAGAAGAACGTGCCAGGAAGAAGCCATGCTCTTTCTCTCTCCTCGTCGTCGCCCAGACTGGGGTGCTGTGTCGAAAGTCTTGGCCAGCGAAAGGCTCATCCAGCAAGGGCTTGTCTCCTGACGCATTTCGTGGCGCTGGAGCTACACAGACCGTTTGGATAACTGTAAAACAGCAAGAAAATGATTGCGCCTCGAGCTGAGGAAAATCCGTGCACAGCACGCTGTGGATGCGTGCAGTATACACTCTGGAGAGCGGGACAGCTGAAAGCCGTCGCTGGGCTTCAGTTCTGCCCGGACCACAGAAGGCGAAGAACGGAGCAGCTGGGCAGCGGGCTAATGTACTCCGTGCAGCGAGTTCCAAAGTCCAGCCGAGAGCTGCTTCACGAGCAGATTCAGCCGAGAATGCTGTGGCTGCTTCAGAAAGTTAGGCGCAGCCCTTGCACTCCAGCACACAACCTGGCCAGAAGCAGTTTCTCACACCTCCAGTGTTGCAGAGTCCATGCAGCTTGAGCACACCCAGGAGGGCGCGTCCAGAAAGAAGGCGTTCCTCAAGTGCCCCTTCTCTACGCAGCCTCGAAACTGAGCACAACACGGTGCGGCTCGGGAGCTTCTTTCTCCGAGAAGACGTGCCGTCACATTATGCGCTCTGGCAGCTCCGTTGCCCACTCGCAGCGGCCGCTCCCAAAGGAAAAGGCTCCAGGAGTAAAAGCCACTGCCGGGCTGAACCTTCCCCTTGCCTCACGTCAAGCAGCAGAAACTGTCCGCTGCACTCCGTACTTCCCTTCTCCGCCGCATACTACCACTGTGATCTCTGCATCTCGAGGCATAAACCGAGCACAGTTGTTTCCAGGGAAAGCTGGAAGAGCAATGGGTAACAGCACGAGTAGCTGCAAGTTGAGCTTTCTGTTTCCGACTGCTAACGCGAATCCGCCAACAAAGCGAGTGGCAGGCACGCTTCCTCTTGCAGCCTGTGCCATTCGCACAGCAGCTCGGTGCTCTGCGCCTTCCTTCTGATGCCCTTCGTACCACGGCGCGCTTTCGTTCTGCTGGAGAAGACGAGCAGTCGTCTGCTTCTCGCCCAGAGAGCACGGTGCCGGCAGCGAAAGCCTCCAGGCTGCTGCTGCTTCTGCCGAAACACGCCGGGGCTGCATGCACTTTCTCTCTCAGCGCCAGCTAGCACCACATTCTGTCTGCGTTGTAGCCTGAATCTTAAGGGAAAGATTCTCGGCTGCGTCTCGCACACAAAACAGCTTTAGGTCAGCAAGCTTACCCAGAGCTTGTCCGCGGCGCGTGAGAACCTGTATTTGCATCAGCTTTCCAGTGGCAGCCCTCTTTCCCTTACAGCCTGCACAGCGCCGTCAGATCGTGGTGCTCTCTGCCCCTTCCTTCTCAGTTCCAAGTACCACCGCGCACCGTCCAGCCTTGCAGGGAGCAAAGACGCGGACAGAGGTCTCGCACAGAAGAACGTGCCAGGAAGAAGCCATGCTCTTTCTCTCTCCTCGTCGTCGCCCAGACTGGGGTGCTGTGTCGAAAGTCTTGGCCAGCGAAAGGCTCATCCAGCAAGGGCTTGTCTCCTGACGCATTTCGTGGCGCTGGAGCTACACAGACCGTTTGGATAACTGTAAAACAGCAAGAAAATGATTGCGCCTCGAGCTGAGGAAAATCCGTGCACAGCACGCTGTGGATGCGTGCAGTATACACTCTGGAGAGCGGGACAGCTGAAAGCCGTCGCTGGGCTTCAGTTCTGCCCGGACCACAGAAGGCGAAGAACGGAGCAGCTGGGCAGCGGGCTAATGTACTCCGTGCAGCGAGTTCCAAAGTCCAGCCGAGAGCTGCTTCACGAGCAGATTCAGCCGAGAATGCTGTGGCTGCTTCAGAAAGTTAGGCGCAGCCCTTGCACTCCAGCACACAACCTGGCCAGAAGCAGTTTCTCACACCTCCAGTGTTGCAGAGTCCATGCAGCTTGAGCACACCCAGGAGGGCGCGTCCAGAAAGAAGGCGTTCCTCAAGTGCCCCTTCTCTACGCAGCCTCGAAACTGAGCACAACACGGTGCGGCTCGGGAGCTTCTTTCTCCGAGAAGACGTGCCGTCACATTATGCGCTCTGGCAGCTCCGTTGCCCACTCGCAGCGGCCGCTCCCAAAGGAAAAGGCTCCAGGAGTAAAAGCCACTGCCGGGCTGAACCTTCCCCTTGCCTCACGTCAAGCAGCAGAAACTGTCCGCTGCACTCCGTACTTCCCTTCTCCGCCGCATACTACCACTGTGATCTCTGCATCTCGAGGCATAAACCGAGCACAGTTGTTTCCAGGGAAAGCTGGAAGAGCAATGGGTAACAGCACGAGTAGCTGCAAGTTGAGCTTTCTGTTTCCGACTGCTAACGCGAATCCGCCAACAAAGCGAGTGGCAGGCACGCTTCCTCTTGCAGCCTGTGCCATTCGCACAGCAGCTCGGTGCTCTGCGCCTTCCTTCTGATGCCCTTCGTACCACGGCGCGCTTTCGTTCTGCTGGAGAAGACGAGCAGTCGTCTGCTTCTCGCCCAGAGAGCACGGTGCCGGCAGCGAAAGCCTCCAGGCTGCTGCTGCTTCTGCCGAAACACGCCGGGGCTGCATGCACTTTCTCTCTCAGCGCCAGCTAGCACCACATTCTGTCTGCGTTGTAGCCTGAATCTTAAGGGAAAGATTCTCGGCTGCGTCTCGCACACAAAACAGCTTTAGGTCAGCAAGCTTACCCAGAGCTTGTCCGCGGCGCGTGAGAACCTGTATTTGCATCAGCTTTCCAGTGGCAGCCCTCTTTCCCTTACAGCCTGCACAGCGCCGTCAGATCGTGGTGCTCTCTGCCCCTTCCTTCTCAGTTCCAAGTACCACCGCGCACCGTCCAGCCTTGCAGGGAGCAAAGACGCGGACAGAGGTCTCGCACAGAAGAACGTGCCAGGAAGAAGCCATGCTCTTTCTCTCTCCTCGTCGTCGCCCAGACTGGGGTGCTGTGTCGAAAGTCTTGGCCAGCGAAAGGCTCATCCAGCAAGGGCTTGTCTCCTGACGCATTTCGTGGCGCTGGAGCTACACAGACCGTTTGGATAACTGTAAAACAGCAAGAAAATGATTGCGCCTCGAGCTGAGGAAAATCCGTGCACAGCACGCTGTGGATGCGTGCAGTATACACTCTGGAGAGCGGGACAGCTGAAAGCCGTCGCTGGGCTTCAGTTCTGCCCGGACCACAGAAGGCGAAGAACGGAGCAGCTGGGCAGCGGGCTAATGTACTCCGTGCAGCGAGTTCCAAAGTCCAGCCGAGAGCTGCTTCACGAGCAGATTCAGCCGAGAATGCTGTGGCTGCTTCAGAAAGTTAGGCGCAGCCCTTGCACTCCAGCACACAACCTGGCCAGAAGCAGTTTCTCACACCTCCAGTGTTGCAGAGTCCATGCAGCTTGAGCACACCCAGGAGGGCGCGTCCAGAAAGAAGGCGTTCCTCAAGTGCCCCTTCTCTACGCAGCCTCGAAACTGAGCACAACACGGTGCGGCTCGGGAGCTTCTTTCTCCGAGAAGACGTGCCGTCACATTATGCGCTCTGGCAGCTCCGTTGCCCACTCGCAGCGGCCGCTCCCAAAGGAAAAGGCTCCAGGAGTAAAAGCCACTGCCGGGCTGAACCTTCCCCTTGCCTCACGTCAAGCAGCAGAAACTGTCCGCTGCACTCCGTACTTCCCTTCTCCGCCGCATACTACCACTGTGATCTCTGCATCTCGAGGCATAAACCGAGCACAGTTGTTTCCAGGGAAAGCTGGAAGAGCAATGGGTAACAGCACGAGTAGCTGCAAGTTGAGCTTTCTGTTTCCGACTGCTAACGCGAATCCGCCAACAAAGCGAGTGGCAGGCACGCTTCCTCTTGCAGCCTGTGCCATTCGCACAGCAGCTCGGTGCTCTGCGCCTTCCTTCTGATGCCCTTCGTACCACGGCGCGCTTTCGTTCTGCTGGAGAAGACGAGCAGTCGTCTGCTTCTCGCCCAGAGAGCACGGTGCCGGCAGCGAAAGCCTCCAGGCTGCTGCTGCTTCTGCCGAAACACGCCGGGGCTGCATGCACTTTCTCTCTCAGCGCCAGCTAGCACCACATTCTGTCTGCGTTGTAGCCTGAATCTTAAGGGAAAGATTCTCGGCTGCGTCTCGCACACAAAACAGCTTTAGGTCAGCAAGCTTACCCAGAGCTTGTCCGCGGCGCGTGAGAACCTGTATTTGCATCAGCTTTCCAGTGGCAGCCCTCTTTCCCTTACAGCCTGCACAGCGCCGTCAGATCGTGGTGCTCTCTGCCCCTTCCTTCTCAGTTCCAAGTACCACCGCGCACCGTCCAGCCTTGCAGGGAGCAAAGACGCGGACAGAGGTCTCGCACAGAAGAACGTGCCAGGAAGAAGCCATGCTCTTTCTCTCTCCTCGTCGTCGCCCAGACTGGGGTGCTGTGTCGAAAGTCTTGGCCAGCGAAAGGCTCATCCAGCAAGGGCTTGTCTCCTGACGCATTTCGTGGCGCTGGAGCTACACAGACCGTTTGGATAACTGTAAAACAGCAAGAAAATGATTGCGCCTCGAGCTGAGGAAAATCCGTGCACAGCACGCTGTGGATGCGTGCAGTATACACTCTGGAGAGCGGGACAGCTGAAAGCCGTCGCTGGGCTTCAGTTCTGCCCGGACCACAGAAGGCGAAGAACGGAGCAGCTGGGCAGCGGGCTAATGTACTCCGTGCAGCGAGTTCCAAAGTCCAGCCGAGAGCTGCTTCACGAGCAGATTCAGCCGAGAATGCTGTGGCTGCTTCAGAAAGTTAGGCGCAGCCCTTGCACTCCAGCACACAACCTGGCCAGAAGCAGTTTCTCACACCTCCAGTGTTGCAGAGTCCATGCAGCTTGAGCACACCCAGGAGGGCGCGTCCAGAAAGAAGGCGTTCCTCAAGTGCCCCTTCTCTACGCAGCCTCGAAACTGAGCACAACACGGTGCGGCTCGGGAGCTTCTTTCTCCGAGAAGACGTGCCGTCACATTATGCGCTCTGGCAGCTCCGTTGCCCACTCGCAGCGGCCGCTCCCAAAGGAAAAGGCTCCAGGAGTAAAAGCCACTGCCGGGCTGAACCTTCCCCTTGCCTCACGTCAAGCAGCAGAAACTGTCCGCTGCACTCCGTACTTCCCTTCTCCGCCGCATACTACCACTGTGATCTCTGCATCTCGAGGCATAAACCGAGCACAGTTGTTTCCAGGGAAAGCTGGAAGAGCAATGGGTAACAGCACGAGTAGCTGCAAGTTGAGCTTTCTGTTTCCGACTGCTAACGCGAATCCGCCAACAAAGCGAGTGGCAGGCACGCTTCCTCTTGCAGCCTGTGCCATTCGCACAGCAGCTCGGTGCTCTGCGCCTTCCTTCTGATGCCCTTCGTACCACGGCGCGCTTTCGTTCTGCTGGAGAAGACGAGCAGTCGTCTGCTTCTCGCCCAGAGAGCACGGTGCCGGCAGCGAAAGCCTCCAGGCTGCTGCTGCTTCTGCCGAAACACGCCGGGGCTGCATGCACTTTCTCTCTCAGCGCCAGCTAGCACCACATTCTGTCTGCGTTGTAGCCTGAATCTTAAGGGAAAGATTCTCGGCTGCGTCTCGCACACAAAACAGCTTTAGGTCAGCAAGCTTACCCAGAGCTTGTCCGCGGCGCGTGAGAACCTGTATTTGCATCAGCTTTCCAGTGGCAGCCCTCTTTCCCTTACAGCCTGCACAGCGCCGTCAGATCGTGGTGCTCTCTGCCCCTTCCTTCTCAGTTCCAAGTACCACCGCGCACCGTCCAGCCTTGCAGGGAGCAAAGACGCGGACAGAGGTCTCGCACAGAAGAACGTGCCAGGAAGAAGCCATGCTCTTTCTCTCTCCTCGTCGTCGCCCAGACTGGGGTGCTGTGTCGAAAGTCTTGGCCAGCGAAAGGCTCATCCAGCAAGGGCTTGTCTCCTGACGCATTTCGTGGCGCTGGAGCTACACAGACCGTTTGGATAACTGTAAAACAGCAAGAAAATGATTGCGCCTCGAGCTGAGGAAAATCCGTGCACAGCACGCTGTGGATGCGTGCAGTATACACTCTGGAGAGCGGGACAGCTGAAAGCCGTCGCTGGGCTTCAGTTCTGCCCGGACCACAGAAGGCGAAGAACGGAGCAGCTGGGCAGCGGGCTAATGTACTCCGTGCAGCGAGTTCCAAAGTCCAGCCGAGAGCTGCTTCACGAGCAGATTCAGCCGAGAATGCTGTGGCTGCTTCAGAAAGTTAGGCGCAGCCCTTGCACTCCAGCACACAACCTGGCCAGAAGCAGTTTCTCACACCTCCAGTGTTGCAGAGTCCATGCAGCTTGAGCACACCCAGGAGGGCGCGTCCAGAAAGAAGGCGTTCCTCAAGTGCCCCTTCTCTACGCAGCCTCGAAACTGAGCACAACACGGTGCGGCTCGGGAGCTTCTTTCTCCGAGAAGACGTGCCGTCACATTATGCGCTCTGGCAGCTCCGTTGCCCACTCGCAGCGGCCGCTCCCAAAGGAAAAGGCTCCAGGAGTAAAAGCCACTGCCGGGCTGAACCTTCCCCTTGCCTCACGTCAAGCAGCAGAAACTGTCCGCTGCACTCCGTACTTCCCTTCTCCGCCGCATACTACCACTGTGATCTCTGCATCTCGAGGCATAAACCGAGCACAGTTGTTTCCAGGGAAAGCTGGAAGAGCAATGGGTAACAGCACGAGTAGCTGCAAGTTGAGCTTTCTGTTTCCGACTGCTAACGCGAATCCGCCAACAAAGCGAGTGGCAGGCACGCTTCCTCTTGCAGCCTGTGCCATTCGCACAGCAGCTCGGTGCTCTGCGCCTTCCTTCTGATGCCCTTCGTACCACGGCGCGCTTTCGTTCTGCTGGAGAAGACGAGCAGTCGTCTGCTTCTCGCCCAGAGAGCACGGTGCCGGCAGCGAAAGCCTCCAGGCTGCTGCTGCTTCTGCCGAAACACGCCGGGGCTGCATGCACTTTCTCTCTCAGCGCCAGCTAGCACCACATTCTGTCTGCGTTGTAGCCTGAATCTTAAGGGAAAGATTCTCGGCTGCGTCTCGCACACAAAACAGCTTTAGGTCAGCAAGCTTACCCAGAGCTTGTCCGCGGCGCGTGAGAACCTGTATTTGCATCAGCTTTCCAGTGGCAGCCCTCTTTCCCTTACAGCCTGCACAGCGCCGTCAGATCGTGGTGCTCTCTGCCCCTTCCTTCTCAGTTCCAAGTACCACCGCGCACCGTCCAGCCTTGCAGGGAGCAAAGACGCGGACAGAGGTCTCGCACAGAAGAACGTGCCAGGAAGAAGCCATGCTCTTTCTCTCTCCTCGTCGTCGCCCAGACTGGGGTGCTGTGTCGAAAGTCTTGGCCAGCGAAAGGCTCATCCAGCAAGGGCTTGTCTCCTGACGCATTTCGTGGCGCTGGAGCTACACAGACCGTTTGGATAACTGTAAAACAGCAAGAAAATGATTGCGCCTCGAGCTGAGGAAAATCCGTGCACAGCACGCTGTGGATGCGTGCAGTATACACTCTGGAGAGCGGGACAGCTGAAAGCCGTCGCTGGGCTTCAGTTCTGCCCGGACCACAGAAGGCGAAGAACGGAGCAGCTGGGCAGCGGGCTAATGTACTCCGTGCAGCGAGTTCCAAAGTCCAGCCGAGAGCTGCTTCACGAGCAGATTCAGCCGAGAATGCTGTGGCTGCTTCAGAAAGTTAGGCGCAGCCCTTGCACTCCAGCACACAACCTGGCCAGAAGCAGTTTCTCACACCTCCAGTGTTGCAGAGTCCATGCAGCTTGAGCACACCCAGGAGGGCGCGTCCAGAAAGAAGGCGTTCCTCAAGTGCCCCTTCTCTACGCAGCCTCGAAACTGAGCACAACACGGTGCGGCTCGGGAGCTTCTTTCTCCGAGAAGACGTGCCGTCACATTATGCGCTCTGGCAGCTCCGTTGCCCACTCGCAGCGGCCGCTCCCAAAGGAAAAGGCTCCAGGAGTAAAAGCCACTGCCGGGCTGAACCTTCCCCTTGCCTCACGTCAAGCAGCAGAAACTGTCCGCTGCACTCCGTACTTCCCTTCTCCGCCGCATACTACCACTGTGATCTCTGCATCTCGAGGCATAAACCGAGCACAGTTGTTTCCAGGGAAAGCTGGAAGAGCAATGGGTAACAGCACGAGTAGCTGCAAGTTGAGCTTTCTGTTTCCGACTGCTAACGCGAATCCGCCAACAAAGCGAGTGGCAGGCACGCTTCCTCTTGCAGCCTGTGCCATTCGCACAGCAGCTCGGTGCTCTGCGCCTTCCTTCTGATGCCCTTCGTACCACGGCGCGCTTTCGTTCTGCTGGAGAAGACGAGCAGTCGTCTGCTTCTCGCCCAGAGAGCACGGTGCCGGCAGCGAAAGCCTCCAGGCTGCTGCTGCTTCTGCCGAAACACGCCGGGGCCGCATGCACTTTCTCTCTCAGCGCCAGCTAGCACCACATTCTGTCTGCGTTGTAGCCTGAATCTTAAGGGAAAGATTCTCGGCTGCGTCTCGCACACAAAACAGCTTTAGGTCAGCAAGCTTACCCAGAGCTTGTCCGCGGCGCGTGAGAACCTGTATTTGCATCAGCTTTCCAGTGGCAGCCCTCTTTCCCTTACAGCCTGCACAGCGCCGTCAGATCGTGGTGCTCTCTGCCCCTTCCTTCTCAGTTCCAAGTACCACCGCGCACCGTCCAGCCTTGCAGGGAGCAAAGACGCGGACAGAGGTCTCGCACAGAAGAACGTGCCAGGAAGAAGCCATGCTCTTTCTCTCTCCTCGTCGTCGCCCAGATTGGGGTGCTGTGTCGAAAGTCTTGGCCAGCGAAAGGCTCATCCAGCAAGGGCTTGTCTCCTGACGCATTTCGTGGCGCTGGAGCTACACAGACCGTTTGGATAACTGTAAAACAGCAAGAAAATGATTGCGCCTCGAGCTGAGGAAAATCCGTGCACAGCACGCTGTGGATGCGTGCAGTATACACTCTGGAGAGCGGGACAGCTGAAAGCCGTCGCTGGGCTTCAGTTCTGCCCGGACCACAGAAGGCGAAGAACGGAGCAGCTGGGCAGCGGGCTAATGTACTCCGTGCAGCGAGTTCCAAAGTCCAGCCGAGAGCTGCTTCACGAGCAGATTCAGCCGAGAATGCTGTGGCTGCTTCAGAAAGTTAGGCGCAGCCCTTGCACTCCAGCACACAACCTGGCCAGAAGCAGTTTCTCACACCTCCAGTGTTGCAGAGTCCATGCAGCTTGAGCACACCCAGGAGGGCGCGTCCAGAAAGAAGGCGTTCCTCAAGTGCCCCTTCTCTACGCAGCCTCGAAACTGAGCACAACACGGTGCGGCTCGGGAGCTTCTTTCTCCGAGAAGACGTGCCGTCACATTATGCGCTCTGGCAGCTCCGTTGCCCACTCGCAGCGGCCGCTCCCAAAGGAAAAGGCTCCAGGAGTAAAAGCCACTGCCGGGCTGAACCTTCCCCTTGCCTCACGTCAAGCAGCAGAAACTGTCCGCTGCACTCCGTACTTCCCTTCTCCGCCGCATACTACCACTGTGATCTCTGCATCTCGAGGCATAAACCGAGCACAGTTGTTTCCAGGGAAAGCTGGAAGAGCAATGGGTAACAGCACGAGTAGCTGCAAGTTGAGCTTTCTGTTTCCGACTGCTAACGCGAATCCGCCAACAAAGCGAGTGGCAGGCACGCTTCCTCTTGCAGCCTGTGCCATTCGCACAGCAGCTCGGTGCTCTGCGCCTTCCTTCTGATGCCCTTCGTACCACGGCGCGCTTTCGTTCTGCTGGAGAAGACGAGCAGTCGTCTGCTTCTCGCCCAGAGAGCACGGTGCCGGCAGCGAAAGCCTCCAGGCTGCTGCTGCTTCTGCCGAAACACGCCGGGGCTGCATGCACTTTCTCTCTCAGCGCCAGCTAGCACCACATTCTGTCTGCGTTGTAGCCTGAATCTTAAGGGAAAGATTCTCGGCTGCGTCTCGCACACAAAACAGCTTTAGGTCAGCAAGCTTACCCAGAGCTTGTCCGCGGCGCGTGAGAACCTGTATTTGCATCAGCTTTCCAGTGGCAGCCCTCTTTCCCTTACAGCCTGCACAGCGCCGTCAGATCGTGGTGCTCTCTGCCCCTTCCTTCTCAGTTCCAAGTACCACCGCGCACCGTCCAGCCTTGCAGGGAGCAAAGACGCGGACAGAGGTCTCGCACAGAAGAACGTGCCAGGAAGAAGCCATGCTCTTTCTCTCTCCTCGTCGTCGCCCAGACTGGGGTGCTGTGTCGAAAGTCTTGGCCAGCGAAAGGCTCATCCAGCAAGGGCTTGTCTCCTGACGCATTTCGTGGCGCTGGAGCTACACAGACCGTTTGGATAACTGTAAAACAGCAAGAAAATGATTGCGCCTCGAGCTGAGGAAAATCCGTGCACAGCACGCTGTGGATGCGTGCAGTATACACTCTGGAGAGCGGGACAGCTGAAAGCCGTCGCTGGGCTTCAGTTCTGCCCGGACCACAGAAGGCGAAGAACGGAGCAGCTGGGCAGCGGGCTAATGTACTCCGTGCAGCGAGTTCCAAAGTCCAGCCGAGAGCTGCTTCACGAGCAGATTCAGCCGAGAATGCTGTGGCTGCTTCAGAAAGTTAGGCGCAGCCCTTGCACTCCAGCACACAACCTGGCCAGAAGCAGTTTCTCACACCTCCAGTGTTGCAGAGTCCATGCAGCTTGAGCACACCCAGGAGGGCGCGTCCAGAAAGAAGGCGTTCCTCAAGTGCCCCTTCTCTACGCAGCCTCGAAACTGAGCACAACACGGTGCGGCTCGGGAGCTTCTTTCTCCGAGAAGACGTGCCGTCACATTATGCGCTCTGGCAGCTCCGTTGCCCACTCGCAGCGGCCGCTCCCAAAGGAAAAGGCTCCAGGAGTAAAAGCCACTGCCGGGCTGAACCTTCCCCTTGCCTCACGTCAAGCAGCAGAAACTGTCCGCTGCACTCCGTACTTCCCTTCTCCGCCGCATACTACCACTGTGATCTCTGCATCTCGAGGCATAAACCGAGCACAGTTGTTTCCAGGGAAAGCTGGAAGAGCAATGGGTAACAGCACGAGTAGCTGCAAGTTGAGCTTTCTGTTTCCGACTGCTAACGCGAATCCGCCAACAAAGCGAGTGGCAGGCACGCTTCCTCTTGCAGCCTGTGCCATTCGCACAGCAGCTCGGTGCTCTGCGCCTTCCTTCTGATGCCCTTCGTACCACGGCGCGCTTTCGTTCTGCTGGAGAAGACGAGCAGTCGTCTGCTTCTCGCCCAGAGAGCACGGTGCCGGCAGCGAAAGCCTCCAGGCTGCTGCTGCTTCTGCCGAAACACGCCGGGGCCGCATGCACTTTCTCTCTCAGCGCCAGCTAGCACCACATTCTGTCTGCGTTGTAGCCTGAATCTTAAGGGAAAGATTCTCGGCTGCGTCTCGCACACAAAACAGCTTTAGGTCAGCAAGCTTACCCAGAGCTTGTCCGCGGCGCGTGAGAACCTGTATTTGCATCAGCTTTCCAGTGGCAGCCCTCTTTCCCTTACAGCCTGCACAGCGCCGTCAGATCGTGGTGCTCTCTGCCCCTTCCTTCTCAGTTCCAAGTACCACCGCGCACCGTCCAGCCTTGCAGGGAGCAAAGACGCGGACAGAGGTCTCGCACAGAAGAACGTGCCAGGAAGAAGCCATGCTCTTTCTCTCTCCTCGTCGTCGCCCAGACTGGGGTGCTGTGTCGAAAGTCTTGGCCAGCGAAAGGCTCATCCAGCAAGGGCTTGTCTCCTGACGCATTTCGTGGCGCTGGAGCTACACAGACCGTTTGGATAACTGTAAAACAGCAAGAAAATGATTGCGCCTCGAGCTGAGGAAAATCCGTGCACAGCACGCTGTGGATGCGTGCAGTATACACTCTGGAGAGCGGGACAGCTGAAAGCCGTCGCTGGGCTTCAGTTCTGCCCGGACCACAGAAGGCGAAGAACGGAGCAGCTGGGCAGCGGGCTAATGTACTCCGTGCAGCGAGTTCCAAAGTCCAGCCGAGAGCTGCTTCACGAGCAGATTCAGCCGAGAATGCTGTGGCTGCTTCAGAAAGTTAGGCGCAGCCCTTGCACTCCAGCACACAACCTGGCCAGAAGCAGTTTCTCACACCTCCAGTGTTGCAGAGTCCATGCAGCTTGAGCACACCCAGGAGGGCGCGTCCAGAAAGAAGGCGTTCCTCAAGTGCCCCTTCTCTACGCAGCCTCGAAACTGAGCACAACACGGTGCGGCTCGGGAGCTTCTTTCTCCGAGAAGACGTGCCGTCACATTATGCGCTCTGGCAGCTCCGTTGCCCACTCGCAGCGGCCGCTCCCAAAGGAAAAGGCTCCAGGAGTAAAAGCCACTGCCGGGCTGAACCTTCCCCTTGCCTCACGTCAAGCAGCAGAAACTGTCCGCTGCACTCCGTACTTCCCTTCTCCGCCGCATACTACCACTGTGATCTCTGCATCTCGAGGCATAAACCGAGCACAGTTGTTTCCAGGGAAAGCTGGAAGAGCAATGGGTAACAGCACGAGTAGCTGCAAGTTGAGCTTTCTGTTTCCGACTGCTAACGCGAATCCGCCAACAAAGCGAGTGGCAGGCACGCTTCCTCTTGCAGCCTGTGCCATTCGCACAGCAGCTCGGTGCTCTGCGCCTTCCTTCTGATGCCCTTCGTACCACGGCGCGCTTTCGTTCTGCTGGAGAAGACGAGCAGTCGTCTGCTTCTCGCCCAGAGAGCACGGTGCCGGCAGCGAAAGCCTCCAGGCTGCTGCTGCTTCTGCCGAAACACGCCGGGGCTGCATGCACTTTCTCTCTCAGCGCCAGCTAGCACCACATTCTGTCTGCGTTGTAGCCTGAATCTTAAGGGAAAGATTCTCGGCTGCGTCTCGCACACAAAACAGCTTTAGGTCAGCAAGCTTACCCAGAGCTTGTCCGCGGCGCGTGAGAACCTGTATTTGCATCAGCTTTCCAGTGGCAGCCCTCTTTCCCTTACAGCCTGCACAGCGCCGTCAGATCGTGGTGCTCTCTGCCCCTTCCTTCTCAGTTCCAAGTACCACCGCGCACCGTCCAGCCTTGCAGGGAGCAAAGACGCGGACAGAGGTCTCGCACAGAAGAACGTGCCAGGAAGAAGCCATGCTCTTTCTCTCTCCTCGTCGTCGCCCAGACTGGGGTGCTGTGTCGAAAGTCTTGGCCAGCGAAAGGCTCATCCAGCAAGGGCTTGTCTCCTGACGCATTTCGTGGCGCTGGAGCTACACAGACCGTTTGGATAACTGTAAAACAGCAAGAAAATGATTGCGCCTCGAGCTGAGGAAAATCCGTGCACAGCACGCTGTGGATGCGTGCAGTATACACTCTGGAGAGCGGGACAGCTGAAAG
Source organism: Aphelocoma coerulescens (assembly GCF_041296385.1). Taxonomy (NCBI): domain Eukaryota; kingdom Metazoa; phylum Chordata; class Aves; order Passeriformes; family Corvidae; genus Aphelocoma; species Aphelocoma coerulescens. The sequence continues at coordinate 86,579 of NW_027183701.1, read as the reverse complement.
CCGTCGCTGGGCTTCAGTTCTGCCCGGACCACAGAAGGCGAAGAACGGAGCAGCTGGGCAGCGGGCTAATGTACTCCGTGCAGCGAGTTCCAAAGTCCAGCCGAGAGCTGCTTCACGAGCAGATTCAGCCGAGAATGCTGTGGCTGCTTCAGAAAGTTAGGCGCAGCCCTTGCACTCCAGCACACAACCTGGCCAGAAGCAGTTTCTCACACCTCCAGTGTTGCAGAGTCCATGCAGCTTGAGCACACCCAGGAGGGCGCGTCCAGAAAGAAGGCGTTCCTCAAGTGCCCCTTCTCTACGCAGCCTCGAAACTGAGCACAACACGGTGCGGCTCGGGAGCTTCTTTCTCCGAGAAGACGTGCCGTCACATTATGCGCTCTGGCAGCTCCGTTGCCCACTCGCAGCGGCCGCTCCCAAAGGAAAAGGCTCCAGGAGTAAAAGCCACTGCCGGGCTGAACCTTCCCCTTGCCTCACGTCAAGCAGCAGAAACTGTCCGCTGCACTCCGTACTTCCCTTCTCCGCCGCATACTACCACTGTGATCTCTGCATCTCGAGGCATAAACCGAGCACAGTTGTTTCCAGGGAAAGCTGGAAGAGCAATGGGTAACAGCACGAGTAGCTGCAAGTTGAGCTTTCTGTTTCCGACTGCTAACGCGAATCCGCCAACAAAGCGAGTGGCAGGCACGCTTCCTCTTGCAGCCTGTGCCATTCGCACAGCAGCTCGGTGCTCTGCGCCTTCCTTCTGATGCCCTTCGTACCACGGCGCGCTTTCGTTCTGCTGGAGAAGACGAGCAGTCGTCTGCTTCTCGCCCAGAGAGCACGGTGCCGGCAGCGAAAGCCTCCAGGCTGCTGCTGCTTCTGCCGAAACACGCCGGGGCCGCATGCACTTTCTCTCTCAGCGCCAGCTAGCACCACATTCTGTCTGCGTTGTAGCCTGAATCTTAAGGGAAAGATTCTCGGCTGCGTCTCGCACACAAAACAGCTTTAGGTCAGCAAGCTTACCCAGAGCTTGTCCGCGGCGCGTGAGAACCTGTATTTGCATCAGCTTTCCAGTGGCAGCCCTCTTTCCCTTACAGCCTGCACAGCGCCGTCAGATCGTGGTGCTCTCTGCCCCTTCCTTCTCAGTTCCAAGTACCACCGCGCACCGTCCAGCCTTGCAGGGAGCAAAGACGCGGACAGAGGTCTCGCACAGAAGAACGTGCCAGGAAGAAGCCATGCTCTTTCTCTCTCCTCGTCGTCGCCCAGACTGGGGTGCTGTGTCGAAAGTCTTGGCCAGCGAAAGGCTCATCCAGCAAGGGCTTGTCTCCTGACGCATTTCGTGGCGCTGGAGCTACACAGACCGTTTGGATAACTGTAAAACAGCAAGAAAATGATTGCGCCTCGAGCTGAGGAAAATCCGTGCACAGCACGCTGTGGATGCGTGCAGTATACACTCTGGAGAGCGGGACAGCTGAAAGCCGTCGCTGGGCTTCAGTTCTGCCCGGACCACAGAAGGCGAAGAACGGAGCAGCTGGGCAGCGGGCTAATGTACTCCGTGCAGCGAGTTCCAAAGTCCAGCCGAGAGCTGCTTCACGAGCAGATTCAGCCGAGAATGCTGTGGCTGCTTCAGAAAGTTAGGCGCAGCCCTTGCACTCCAGCACACAACCTGGCCAGAAGCAGTTTCTCACACCTCCAGTGTTGCAGAGTCCATGCAGCTTGAGCACACCCAGGAGGGCGCGTCCAGAAAGAAGGCGTTCCTCAAGTGCCCCTTCTCTACGCAGCCTCGAAACTGAGCACAACACGGTGCGGCTCGGGAGCTTCTTTCTCCGAGAAGACGTGCCGTCACATTATGCGCTCTGGCAGCTCCGTTGCCCACTCGCAGCGGCCGCTCCCAAAGGAAAAGGCTCCAGGAGTAAAAGCCACTGCCGGGCTGAACCTTCCCCTTGCCTCACGTCAAGCAGCAGAAACTGTCCGCTGCACTCCGTACTTCCCTTCTCCGCCGCATACTACCACTGTGATCTCTGCATCTCGAGGCATAAACCGAGCACAGTTGTTTCCAGGGAAAGCTGGAAGAGCAATGGGTAACAGCACGAGTAGCTGCAAGTTGAGCTTTCTGTTTCCGACTGCTAACGCGAATCCGCCAACAAAGCGAGTGGCAGGCACGCTTCCTCTTGCAGCCTGTGCCATTCGCACAGCAGCTCGGTGCTCTGCGCCTTCCTTCTGATGCCCTTCGTACCACGGCGCGCTTTCGTTCTGCTGGAGAAGACGAGCAGTCGTCTGCTTCTCGCCCAGAGAGCACGGTGCCGGCAGCGAAAGCCTCCAGGCTGCTGCTGCTTCTGCCGAAACACGCCGGGGCTGCATGCACTTTCTCTCTCAGCGCCAGCTAGCACCACATTCTGTCTGCGTTGTAGCCTGAATCTTAAGGGAAAGATTCTCGGCTGCGTCTCGCACACAAAACAGCTTTAGGTCAGCAAGCTTACCCAGAGCTTGTCCGCGGCGCGTGAGAACCTGTATTTGCATCAGCTTTCCAGTGGCAGCCCTCTTTCCCTTACAGCCTGCACAGCGCCGTCAGATCGTGGTGCTCTCTGCCCCTTCCTTCTCAGTTCCAAGTACCACCGCGCACCGTCCAGCCTTGCAGGGAGCAAAGACGCGGACAGAGGTCTCGCACAGAAGAACGTGCCAGGAAGAAGCCATGCTCTTTCTCTCTCCTCGTCGTCGCCCAGACTGGGGTGCTGTGTCGAAAGTCTTGGCCAGCGAAAGGCTCATCCAGCAAGGGCTTGTCTCCTGACGCATTTCGTGGCGCTGGAGCTACACAGACCGTTTGGATAACTGTAAAACAGCAAGAAAATGATTGCGCCTCGAGCTGAGGAAAATCCGTGCACAGCACGCTGTGGATGCGTGCAGTATACACTCTGGAGAGCGGGACAGCTGAAAGCCGTCGCTGGGCTTCAGTTCTGCCCGGACCACAGAAGGCGAAGAACGGAGCAGCTGGGCAGCGGGCTAATGTACTCCGTGCAGCGAGTTCCAAAGTCCAGCCGAGAGCTGCTTCACGAGCAGATTCAGCCGAGAATGCTGTGGCTGCTTCAGAAAGTTAGGCGCAGCCCTTGCACTCCAGCACACAACCTGGCCAGAAGCAGTTTCTCACACCTCCAGTGTTGCAGAGTCCATGCAGCTTGAGCACACCCAGGAGGGCGCGTCCAGAAAGAAGGCGTTCCTCAAGTGCCCCTTCTCTACGCAGCCTCGAAACTGAGCACAACACGGTGCGGCTCGGGAGCTTCTTTCTCCGAGAAGACGTGCCGTCACATTATGCGCTCTGGCAGCTCCGTTGCCCACTCGCAGCGGCCGCTCCCAAAGGAAAAGGCTCCAGGAGTAAAAGCCACTGCCGGGCTGAACCTTCCCCTTGCCTCACGTCAAGCAGCAGAAACTGTCCGCTGCACTCCGTACTTCCCTTCTCCGCCGCATACTACCACTGTGATCTCTGCATCTCGAGGCATAAACCGAGCACAGTTGTTTCCAGGGAAAGCTGGAAGAGCAATGGGTAACAGCACGAGTAGCTGCAAGTTGAGCTTTCTGTTTCCGACTGCTAACGCGAATCCGCCAACAAAGCGAGTGGCAGGCACGCTTCCTCTTGCAGCCTGTGCCATTCGCACAGCAGCTCGGTGCTCTGCGCCTTCCTTCTGATGCCCTTCGTACCACGGCGCGCTTTCGTTCTGCTGGAGAAGACGAGCAGTCGTCTGCTTCTCGCCCAGAGAGCACGGTGCCGGCAGCGAAAGCCTCCAGGCTGCTGCTGCTTCTGCCGAAACACGCCGGGGCTGCATGCACTTTCTCTCTCAGCGCCAGCTAGCACCACATTCTGTCTGCGTTGTAGCCTGAATCTTAAGGGAAAGATTCTCGGCTGCGTCTCGCACACAAAACAGCTTTAGGTCAGCAAGCTTACCCAGAGCTTGTCCGCGGCGCGTGAGAACCTGTATTTGCATCAGCTTTCCAGTGGCAGCCCTCTTTCCCTTACAGCCTGCACAGCGCCGTCAGATCGTGGTGCTCTCTGCCCCTTCCTTCTCAGTTCCAAGTACCACCGCGCACCGTCCAGCCTTGCAGGGAGCAAAGACGCGGACAGAGGTCTCGCACAGAAGAACGTGCCAGGAAGAAGCCATGCTCTTTCTCTCTCCTCGTCGTCGCCCAGACTGGGGTGCTGTGTCGAAAGTCTTGGCCAGCGAAAGGCTCATCCAGCAAGGGCTTGTCTCCTGACGCATTTCGTGGCGCTGGAGCTACACAGACCGTTTGGATAACTGTAAAACAGCAAGAAAATGATTGCGCCTCGAGCTGAGGAAAATCCGTGCACAGCACGCTGTGGATGCGTGCAGTATACACTCTGGAGAGCGGGACAGCTGAAAGCCGTCGCTGGGCTTCAGTTCTGCCCGGACCACAGAAGGCGAAGAACGGAGCAGCTGGGCAGCGGGCTAATGTACTCCGTGCAGCGAGTTCCAAAGTCCAGCCGAGAGCTGCTTCACGAGCAGATTCAGCCGAGAATGCTGTGGCTGCTTCAGAAAGTTAGGCGCAGCCCTTGCACTCCAGCACACAACCTGGCCAGAAGCAGTTTCTCACACCTCCAGTGTTGCAGAGTCCATGCAGCTTGAGCACACCCAGGAGGGCGCGTCCAGAAAGAAGGCGTTCCTCAAGTGCCCCTTCTCTACGCAGCCTCGAAACTGAGCACAACACGGTGCGGTTCGGGAGCTTCTTTCTCCGAGAAGACGTGCCGTCACATTATGCGCTCTGGCAGCTCCGTTGCCCACTCGCAGCGGCCGCTCCCAAAGGAAAAGGCTCCAGGAGTAAAAGCCACTGCCGGGCTGAACCTTCCCCTTGCCTCACGTCAAGCAGCAGAAACTGTCCGCTGCACTCCGTACTTCCCTTCTCCGCCGCATACTACCACTGTGATCTCTGCATCTCGAGGCATAAACCGAGCACAGTTGTTTCCAGGGAAAGCTGGAAGAGCAATGGGTAACAGCACGAGTAGCTGCAAGTTGAGCTTTCTGTTTCCGACTGCTAACGCGAATCCGCCAACAAAGCGAGTGGCAGGCACGCTTCCTCTTGCAGCCTGTGCCATTCGCACAGCAGCTCGGTGCTCTGCGCCTTCCTTCTGATGCCCTTCGTACCACGGCGCGCTTTCGTTCTGCTGGAGAAGACGAGCAGTCGTCTGCTTCTCGCCCAGAGAGCACGGTGCCGGCAGCGAAAGCCTCCAGGCTGCTGCTGCTTCTGCCGAAACACGCCGGGGCTGCATGCACTTTCTCTCTCAGCGCCAGCTAGCACCACATTCTGTCTGCGTTGTAGCCTGAATCTTAAGGGAAAGATTCTCGGCTGCGTCTCGCACACAAAACAGCTTTAGGTCAGCAAGCTTACCCAGAGCTTGTCCGCGGCGCGTGAGAACCTGTATTTGCATCAGCTTTCCAGTGGCAGCCCTCTTTCCCTTACAGCCTGCACAGCGCCGTCAGATCGTGGTGCTCTCTGCCCCTTCCTTCTCAGTTCCAAGTACCACCGCGCACCGTCCAGCCTTGCAGGGAGCAAAGACGCGGACAGAGGTCTCGCACAGAAGAACGTGCCAGGAAGAAGCCATGCTCTTTCTCTCTCCTCGTCGTCGCCCAGACTGGGGTGCTGTGTCGAAAGTCTTGGCCAGCGAAAGGCTCATCCAGCAAGGGCTTGTCTCCTGACGCATTTCGTGGCGCTGGAGCTACACAGACCGTTTGGATAACTGTAAAACAGCAAGAAAATGATTGCGCCTCGAGCTGAGGAAAATCCGTGCACAGCACGCTGTGGATGCGTGCAGTATACACTCTGGAGAGCGGGACAGCTGAAAGCCGTCGCTGGGCTTCAGTTCTGCCCGGACCACAGAAGGCGAAGAACGGAGCAGCTGGGCAGCGGGCTAATGTACTCCGTGCAGCGAGTTCCAAAGTCCAGCCGAGAGCTGCTTCACGAGCAGATTCAGCCGAGAATGCTGTGGCTGCTTCAGAAAGTTAGGCGCAGCCCTTGCACTCCAGCACACAACCTGGCCAGAAGCAGTTTCTCACACCTCCAGTGTTGCAGAGTCCATGCAGCTTGAGCACACCCAGGAGGGCGCGTCCAGAAAGAAGGCGTTCCTCAAGTGCCCCTTCTCTACGCAGCCTCGAAACTGAGCACAACACGGTGCGGCTCGGGAGCTTCTTTCTCCGAGAAGACGTGCCGTCACATTATGCGCTCTGGCAGCTCCGTTGCCCACTCGCAGCGGCCGCTCCCAAAGGAAAAGGCTCCAGGAGTAAAAGCCACTGCCGGGCTGAACCTTCCCCTTGCCTCACGTCAAGCAGCAGAAACTGTCCGCTGCACTCCGTACTTCCCTTCTCCGCCGCATACTACCACTGTGATCTCTGCATCTCGAGGCATAAACCGAGCACAGTTGTTTCCAGGGAAAGCTGGAAGAGCAATGGGTAACAGCACGAGTAGCTGCAAGTTGAGCTTTCTGTTTCCGACTGCTAACGCGAATCCGCCAACAAAGCGAGTGGCAGGCACGCTTCCTCTTGCAGCCTGTGCCATTCGCACAGCAGCTCGGTGCTCTGCGCCTTCCTTCTGATGCCCTTCGTACCACGGCGCGCTTTCGTTCTGCTGGAGAAGACGAGCAGTCGTCTGCTTCTCGCCCAGAGAGCACGGTGCCGGCAGCGAAAGCCTCCAGGCTGCTGCTGCTTCTGCCGAAACACGCCGGGGCTGCATGCACTTTCTCTCTCAGCGCCAGCTAGCACCACATTCTGTCTGCGTTGTAGCCTGAATCTTAAGGGAAAGATTCTCGGCTGCGTCTCGCACACAAAACAGCTTTAGGTCAGCAAGCTTACCCAGAGCTTGTCCGCGGCGCGTGAGAACCTGTATTTGCATCAGCTTTCCAGTGGCAGCCCTCTTTCCCTTACAGCCTGCACAGCGCCGTCAGATCGTGGTGCTCTCTGCCCCTTCCTTCTCAGTTCCAAGTACCACCGCGCACCGTCCAGCCTTGCAGGGAGCAAAGACGCGGACAGAGGTCTCGCACAGAAGAACGTGCCAGGAAGAAGCCATGCTCTTTCTCTCTCCTCGTCGTCGCCCAGATTGGGGTGCTGTGTCGAAAGTCTTGGCCAGCGAAAGGCTCATCCAGCAAGGGCTTGTCTCCTGACGCATTTCGTGGCGCTGGAGCTACACAGACCGTTTGGATAACTGTAAAACAGCAAGAAAATGATTGCGCCTCGAGCTGAGGAAAATCCGTGCACAGCACGCTGTGGATGCGTGCAGTATACACTCTGGAGAGCGGGACAGCTGAAAGCCGTCGCTGGGCTTCAGTTCTGCCCGGACCACAGAAGGCGAAGAACGGAGCAGCTGGGCAGCGGGCTAATGTACTCCGTGCAGCGAGTTCCAAAGTCCAGCCGAGAGCTGCTTCACGAGCAGATTCAGCCGAGAATGCTGTGGCTACTTCAGAAAGTTAGGCGCAGCCCTTGCACTCCAGCACACAACCTGGCCAGAAGCAGTTTCTCACACCTCCAGTGTTGCAGAGTCCATGCAGCTTGAGCACACCCAGGAGGGCGCGTCCAGAAAGAAGGCGTTCCTCAAGTGCCCCTTCTCTACGCAGCCTCGAAACTGAGCACAACACGGTGCGGCTCGGGAGCTTCTTTCTCCGAGAAGACGTGCCGTCACATTATGCGCTCTGGCAGCTCCGTTGCCCACTCGCAGCGGCCGCTCCCAAAGGAAAAGGCTCCAGGAGTAAAAGCCACTGCCGGGCTGAACCTTCCCCTTGCCTCACGTCAAGCAGCAGAAACTGTCCGCTGCACTCCGTACTTCCCTTCTCCGCCGCATACTACCACTGTGATCTCTGCATCTCGAGGCATAAACCGAGCACAGTTGTTTCCAGGGAAAGCTGGAAGAGCAATGGGTAACAGCACGAGTAGCTGCAAGTTGAGCTTTCTGTTTCCGACTGCTAACGCGAATCCGCCAACAAAGCGAGTGGCAGGCACGCTTCCTCTTGCAGCCTGTGCCATTCGCACAGCAGCTCGGTGCTCTGCGCCTTCCTTCTGATGCCCTTCGTACCACGGCGCGCTTTCGTTCTGCTGGAGAAGACGAGCAGTCGTCTGCTTCTCGCCCAGAGAGCACGGTGCCGGCAGCGAAAGCCTCCAGGCTGCTGCTGCTTCTGCCGAAACACGCCGGGGCTGCATGCACTTTCTCTCTCAGCGCCAGCTAGCACCACATTCTGTCTGCGTTGTAGCCTGAATCTTAAGGGAAAGATTCTCGGCTGCGTCTCGCACACAAAACAGCTTTAGGTCAGCAAGCTTACCCAGAGCTTGTCCGCGGCGCGTGAGAACCTGTATTTGCATCAGCTTTCCAGTGGCAGCCCTCTTTCCCTTACAGCCTGCACAGCGCCGTCAGATCGTGGTGCTCTCTGCCCCTTCCTTCTCAGTTCCAAGTACCACCGCGCACCGTCCAGCCTTGCAGGGAGCAAAGACGCGGACAGAGGTCTCGCACAGAAGAACGTGCCAGGAAGAAGCCATGCTCTTTCTCTCTCCTCGTCGTCGCCCAGACTGGGGTGCTGTGTCGAAAGTCTTGGCCAGCGAAAGGCTCATCCAGCAAGGGCTTGTCTCCTGACGCATTTCGTGGCGCTGGAGCTACACAGACCGTTTGGATAACTGTAAAACAGCAAGAAAATGATTGCGCCTCGAGCTGAGGAAAATCCGTGCACAGCACGCTGTGGATGCGTGCAGTATACACTCTGGAGAGCGGGACAGCTGAAAGCCGTCGCTGGGCTTCAGTTCTGCCCGGACCACAGAAGGCGAAGAACGGAGCAGCTGGGCAGCGGGCTAATGTACTCCGTGCAGCGAGTTCCAAAGTCCAGCCGAGAGCTGCTTCACGAGCAGATTCAGCCGAGAATGCTGTGGCTGCTTCAGAAAGTTAGGCGCAGCCCTTGCACTCCAGCACACAACCTGGCCAGAAGCAGTTTCTCACACCTCCAGTGTTGCAGAGTCCATGCAGCTTGAGCACACCCAGGAGGGCGCGTCCAGAAAGAAGGCGTTCCTCAAGTGCCCCTTCTCTACGCAGCCTCGAAACTGAGCACAACACGGTGCGGCTCGGGAGCTTCTTTCTCCGAGAAGACGTGCCGTCACATTATGCGCTCTGGCAGCTCCGTTGCCCACTCGCAGCGGCCGCTCCCAAAGGAAAAGGCTCCAGGAGTAAAAGCCACTGCCGGGCTGAACCTTCCCCTTGCCTCACGTCAAGCAGCAGAAACTGTCCGCTGCACTCCGTACTTCCCTTCTCCGCCGCATACTACCACTGTGATCTCTGCATCTCGAGGCATAAACCGAGCACAGTTGTTTCCAGGGAAAGCTGGAAGAGCAATGGGTAACAGCACGAGTAGCTGCAAGTTGAGCTTTCTGTTTCCGACTGCTAACGCGAATCCGCCAACAAAGCGAGTGGCAGGCACGCTTCCTCTTGCAGCCTGTGCCATTCGCACAGCAGCTCGGTGCTCTGCGCCTTCCTTCTGATGCCCTTCGTACCACGGCGCGCTTTCGTTCTGCTGGAGAAGACGAGCAGTCGTCTGCTTCTCGCCCAGAGAGCACGGTGCCGGCAGCGAAAGCCTCCAGGCTGCTGCTGCTTCTGCCGAAACACGCCGGGGCTGCATGCACTTTCTCTCTCAGCGCCAGCTAGCACCACATTCTGTCTGCGTTGTAGCCTGAATCTTAAGGGAAAGATTCTCGGCTGCGTCTCGCACACAAAACAGCTTTAGGTCAGCAAGCTTACCCAGAGCTTGTCCGCGGCGCGTGAGAACCTGTATTTGCATCAGCTTTCCAGTGGCAGCCCTCTTTCCCTTACAGCCTGCACAGCGCCGTCAGATCGTGGTGCTCTCTGCCCCTTCCTTCTCAGTTCCAAGTACCACCGCGCACCGTCCAGCCTTGCAGGGAGCAAAGACGCGGACAGAGGTCTCGCACAGAAGAACGTGCCAGGAAGAAGCCATGCTCTTTCTCTCTCCTCGTCGTCGCCCAGACTGGGGTGCTGTGTCGAAAGTCTTGGCCAGCGAAAGGCTCATCCAGCAAGGGCTTGTCTCCTGACGCATTTCGTGGCGCTGGAGCTACACAGACCGTTTGGATAACTGTAAAACAGCAAGAAAATGATTGCGCCTCGAGCTGAGGAAAATCCGTGCACAGCACGCTGTGGATGCGTGCAGTATACACTCTGGAGAGCGGGACAGCTGAAAGCCGTCGCTGGGCTTCAGTTCTGCCCGGACCACAGAAGGCGAAGAACGGAGCAGCTGGGCAGCGGGCTAATGTACTCCGTGCAGCGAGTTCCAAAGTCCAGCCGAGAGCTGCTTCACGAGCAGATTCAGCCGAGAATGCTGTGGCTGCTTCAGAAAGTTAGGCGCAGCCCTTGCACTCCAGCACACAACCTGGCCAGAAGCAGTTTCTCACACCTCCAGTGTTGCAGAGTCCATGCAGCTTGAGCACACCCAGGAGGGCGCGTCCAGAAAGAAGGCGTTCCTCAAGTGCCCCTTCTCTACGCAGCCTCGAAACTGAGCACAACACGGTGCGGCTCGGGAGCTTCTTTCTCCGAGAAGACGTGCCGTCACATTATGCGCTCTGGCAGCTCCGTTGCCCACTCGCAGCGGCCGCTCCCAAAGGAAAAGGCTCCAGGAGTAAAAGCCACTGCCGGGCTGAACCTTCCCCTTGCCTCACGTCAAGCAGCAGAAACTGTCCGCTGCACTCCGTACTTCCCTTCTCCGCCGCATACTACCACTGTGATCTCTGCATCTCGAGGCATAAACCGAGCACAGTTGTTTCCAGGGAAAGCTGGAAGAGCAATGGGTAACAGCACGAGTAGCTGCAAGTTGAGCTTTCTGTTTCCGACTGCTAACGCGAATCCGCCAACAAAGCGAGTGGCAGGCACGCTTCCTCTTGCAGCCTGTGCCATTCGCACAGCAGCTCGGTGCTCTGCGCCTTCCTTCTGATGCCCTTCGTACCACGGCGCGCTTTCGTTCTGCTGGAGAAGACGAGCAGTCGTCTGCTTCTCGCCCAGAGAGCACGGTGCCGGCAGCGAAAGCCTCCAGGCTGCTGCTGCTTCTGCCGAAACACGCCGGGGCTGCATGCACTTTCTCTCTCAGCGCCAGCTAGCACCACATTCTGTCTGCGTTGTAGCCTGAATCTTAAGGGAAAGATTCTCGGCTGCGTCTCGCACACAAAACAGCTTTAGGTCAGCAAGCTTACCCAGAGCTTGTCCGCGGCGCGTGAGAACCTGTATTTGCATCAGCTTTCCAGTGGCAGCCCTCTTTCCCTTACAGCCTGCACAGCGCCGTCAGATCGTGGTGCTCTCTGCCCCTTCCTTCTCAGTTCCAAGTACCACCGCGCACCGTCCAGCCTTGCAGGGAGCAAAGACGCGGACAGAGGTCTCGCACAGAAGAACGTGCCAGGAAGAAGCCATGCTCTTTCTCTCTCCTCGTCGTCGCCCAGACTGGGGTGCTGTGTCGAAAGTCTTGGCCAGCGAAAGGCTCATCCAGCAAGGGCTTGTCTCCTGACGCATTTCGTGGCGCTGGAGCTACACAGACCGTTTGGATAACTGTAAAACAGCAAGAAAATGATTGCGCCTCGAGCTGAGGAAAATCCGTGCACAGCACGCTGTGGATGCGTGCAGTATACACTCTGGAGAGCGGGACAGCTGAAAGCCGTCGCTGGGCTTCAGTTCTGCCCGGACCACAGAAGGCGAAGAACGGAGCAGCTGGGCAGCGGGCTAATGTACTCCGTGCAGCGAGTTCCAAAGTCCAGCCGAGAGCTGCTTCACGAGCAGATTCAGCCGAGAATGCTGTGGCTGCTTCAGAAAGTTAGGCGCAGCCCTTGCACTCCAGCACACAACCTGGCCAGAAGCAGTTTCTCACACCTCCAGTGTTGCAGAGTCCATGCAGCTTGAGCACACCCAGGAGGGCGCGTCCAGAAAGAAGGCGTTCCTCAAGTGCCCCTTCTCTACGCAGCCTCGAAACTGAGCACAACACGGTGCGGCTCGGGAGCTTCTTTCTCCGAGAAGACGTGCCGTCACATTATGCGCTCTGGCAGCTCCGTTGCCCACTCGCAGCGGCCGCTCCCAAAGGAAAAGGCTCCAGGAGTAAAAGCCACTGCCGGGCTGAACCTTCCCCTTGCCTCACGTCAAGCAGCAGAAACTGTCCGCTGCACTCCGTACTTCCCTTCTCCGCCGCATACTACCACTGTGATCTCTGCATCTCGAGGCATAAACCGAGCACAGTTGTTTCCAGGGAAAGCTGGAAGAGCAATGGGTAACAGCACGAGTAGCTGCAAGTTGAGCTTTCTGTTTCCGACTGCTAACGCGAATCCGCCAACAAAGCGAGTGGCAGGCACGCTTCCTCTTGCAGCCTGTGCCATTCGCACAGCAGCTCGGTGCTCTGCGCCTTCCTTCTGATGCCCTTCGTACCACGGCGCGCTTTCGTTCTGCTGGAGAAGACGAGCAGTCGTCTGCTTCTCGCCCAGAGAGCACGGTGCCGGCAGCGAAAGCCTCCAGGCTGCTGCTGCTTCTGCCGAAACACGCCGGGGCCGCATGCACTTTCTCTCTCAGCGCCAGCTAGCACCACATTCTGTCTGCGTTGTAGCCTGAATCTTAAGGGAAAGATTCTCGGCTGCGTCTCGCACACAAAACAGCTTTAGGTCAGCAAGCTTACCCAGAGCTTGTCCGCGGCGCGTGAGAACCTGTATTTGCATCAGCTTTCCAGTGGCAGCCCTCTTTCCCTTACAGCCTGCACAGCGCCGTCAGATCGTGGTGCTCTCTGCCCCTTCCTTCTCAGTTCCAAGTACCACCGCGCACCGTCCAGCCTTGCAGGGAGCAAAGACGCGGACAGAGGTCTCGCACAGAAGAACGTGCCAGGAAGAAGCCATGCTCTTTCTCTCTCCTCGTCGTCGCCCAGATTGGGGTGCTGTGTCGAAAGTCTTGGCCAGCGAAAGGCTCATCCAGCAAGGGCTTGTCTCCTGACGCATTTCGTGGCGCTGGAGCTACACAGACCGTTTGGATAACTGTAAAACAGCAAGAAAATGATTGCGCCTCGAGCTGAGGAAAATCCGTGCACAGCACGCTGTGGATGCGTGCAGTATACACTCTGGAGAGCGGGACAGCTGAAAGCCGTCGCTGGGCTTCAGTTCTGCCCGGACCACAGAAGGCGAAGAACGGAGCAGCTGGGCAGCGGGCTAATGTACTCCGTGCAGCGAGTTCCAAAGTCCAGCCGAGAGCTGCTTCACGAGCAGATTCAGCCGAGAATGCTGTGGCTGCTTCAGAAAGTTAGGCGCAGCCCTTGCACTCCAGCACACAACCTGGCCAGAAGCAGTTTCTCACACCTCCAGTGTTGCAGAGTCCATGCAGCTTGAGCACACCCAGGAGGGCGCGTCCAGAAAGAAGGCGTTCCTCAAGTGCCCCTTCTCTACGCAGCCTCGAAACTGAGCACAACACGGTGCGGCTCGGGAGCTTCTTTCTCCGAGAAGACGTGCCGTCACATTATGCGCTCTGGCAGCTCCGTTGCCCACTCGCAGCGGCCGCTCCCAAAGGAAAAGGCTCCAGGAGTAAAAGCCACTGCCGGGCTGAACCTTCCCCTTGCCTCACGTCAAGCAGCAGAAACTGTCCGCTGCACTCCGTACTTCCCTTCTCCGCCGCATACTACCACTGTGATCTCTGCATCTCGAGGCATAAACCGAGCACAGTTGTTTCCAGGGAAAGCTGGAAGAGCAATGGGTAACAGCACGAGTAGCTGCAAGTTGAGCTTTCTGTTTCCGACTGCTAACGCGAATCCGCCAACAAAGCGAGTGGCAGGCACGCTTCCTCTTGCAGCCTGTGCCATTCGCACAGCAGCTCGGTGCTCTGCGCCTTCCTTCTGATGCCCTTCGTACCACGGCGCGCTTTCGTTCTGCTGGAGAAGACGAGCAGTCGTCTGCTTCTCGCCCAGAGAGCACGGTGCCGGCAGCGAAAGCCTCCAGGCTGCTGCTGCTTCTGCCGAAACACGCCGGGGCTGCATGCACTTTCTCTCTCAGCGCCAGCTAGCACCACATTCTGTCTGCGTTGTAGCCTGAATCTTAAGGGAAAGATTCTCGGCTGCGTCTCGCACACAAAACAGCTTTAGGTCAGCAAGCTTACCCAGAGCTTGTCCGCGGCGCGTGAGAACCTGTATTTGCATCAGCTTTCCAGTGGCAGCCCTCTTTCCCTTACAGCCTGCACAGCGCCGTCAGATCGTGGTGCTCTCTGCCCCTTCCTTCTCAGTTCCAAGTACCACCGCGCACCGTCCAGCCTTGCAGGGAGCAAAGACGCGGACAGAGGTCTCGCACAGAAGAACGTGCCAGGAAGAAGCCATGCTCTTTCTCTCTCCTCGTCGTCGCCCAGACTGGGGTGCTGTGTCGAAAGTCTTGGCCAGCGAAAGGCTCATCCAGCAAGGGCTTGTCTCCTGACGCATTTCGTGGCGCTGGAGCTACACAGACCGTTTGGATAACTGTAAAACAGCAAGAAAATGATTGCGCCTCGAGCTGAGGAAAATCCGTGCACAGCACGCTGTGGATGCGTGCAGTATACACTCTGGAGAGCGGGACAGCTGAAAGCCGTCGCTGGGCTTCAGTTCTGCCCGGACCACAGAAGGCGAAGAACGGAGCAGCTGGGCAGCGGGCTAATGTACTCCGTGCAGCGAGTTCCAAAGTCCAGCCGAGAGCTGCTTCACGAGCAGATTCAGCCGAGAATGCTGTGGCTGCTTCAGAAAGTTAGGCGCAGCCCTTGCACTCCAGCACACAACCTGGCCAGAAGCAGTTTCTCACACCTCCAGTGTTGCAGAGTCCATGCAGCTTGAGCACACCCAGGAGGGCGCGTCCAGAAAGAAGGCGTTCCTCAAGTGCCCCTTCTCTACGCAGCCTCGAAACTGAGCACAACACGGTGCGGCTCGGGAGCTTCTTTCTCCGAGAAGACGTGCCGTCACATTATGCGCTCTGGCAGCTCCGTTGCCCACTCGCAGCGGCCGCTCCCAAAGGAAAAGGCTCCAGGAGTAAAAGCCACTGCCGGGCTGAACCTTCCCCTTGCCTCACGTCAAGCAGCAGAAACTGTCCGCTGCACTCCGTACTTCCCTTCTCCGCCGCATACTACCACTGTGATCTCTGCATCTCGAGGCATAAACCGAGCACAGTTGTTTCCAGGGAAAGCTGGAAGAGCAATGGGTAACAGCACGAGTAGCTGCAAGTTGAGCTTTCTGTTTCCGACTGCTAACGCGAATCCGCCAACAAAGCGAGTGGCAGGCACGCTTCCTCTTGCAGCCTGTGCCATTCGCACAGCAGCTCGGTGCTCTGCGCCTTCCTTCTGATGCCCTTCGTACCACGGCGCGCTTTCGTTCTGCTGGAGAAGACGAGCAGTCGTCTGCTTCTCGCCCAGAGAGCACGGTGCCGGCAGCGAAAGCCTCCAGGCTGCTGCTGCTTCTGCCGAAACACGCCGGGGCCGCATGCACTTTCTCTCTCAGCGCCAGCTAGCACCACATTCTGTCTGCGTTGTAGCCTGAATCTTAAGGGAAAGATTCTCGGCTGCGTCTCGCACACAAAACAGCTTTAGGTCAGCAAGCTTACCCAGAGCTTGTCCGCGGCGCGTGAGAACCTGTATTTGCATCAGCTTTCCAGTGGCAGCCCTCTTTCCCTTACAGCCTGCACAGCGCCGTCAGATCGTGGTGCTCTCTGCCCCTTCCTTCTCAGTTCCAAGTACCACCGCGCACCGTCCAGCCTTGCAGGGAGCAAAGACGCGGACAGAGGTCTCGCACAGAAGAACGTGCCAGGAAGAAGCCATGCTCTTTCTCTCTCCTCGTCGTCGCCCAGATTGGGGTGCTGTGTCGAAAGTCTTGGCCAGCGAAAGGCTCATCCAGCAAGGGCTTGTCTCCTGACGCATTTCGTGGCGCTGGAGCTACACAGACCGTTTGGATAACTGTAAAACAGCAAGAAAATGATTGCGCCTCGAGCTGAGGAAAATCCGTGCACAGCACGCTGTGGATGCGTGCAGTATACACTCTGGAGAGCGGGACAGCTGAAAGCCGTCGCTGGGCTTCAGTTCTGCCCGGACCACAGAAGGCGAAGAACGGAGCAGCTGGGCAGCGGGCTAATGTACTCCGTGCAGCGAGTTCCAAAGTCCAGCCGAGAGCTGCTTCACGAGCAGATTCAGCCGAGAATGCTGTGGCTGCTTCAGAAAGTTAGGCGCAGCCCTTGCACTCCAGCACACAACCTGGCCAGAAGCAGTTTCTCACACCTCCAGTGTTGCAGAGTCCATGCAGCTTGAGCACACCCAGGAGGGCGCGTCCAGAAAGAAGGCGTTCCTCAAGTGCCCCTTCTCTACGCAGCCTCGAAACTGAGCACAACACGGTGCGGCTCGGGAGCTTCTTTCTCCGAGAAGACGTGCCGTCACATTATGCGCTCTGGCAGCTCCGTTGCCCACTCGCAGCGGCCGCTCCCAAAGGAAAAGGCTCCAGGAGTAAAAGCCACTGCCGGGCTGAACCTTCCCCTTGCCTCACGTCAAGCAGCAGAAACTGTCCGCTGCACTCCGTACTTCCCTTCTCCGCCGCATACTACCACTGTGATCTCTGCATCTCGAGGCATAAACCGAGCACAGTTGTTTCCAGGGAAAGCTGGAAGAGCAATGGGTAACAGCACGAGTAGCTGCAAGTTGAGCTTTCTGTTTCCGACTGCTAACGCGAATCCGCCAACAAAGCGAGTGGCAGGCACGCTTCCTCTTGCAGCCTGTGCCATTCGCACAGCAGCTCGGTGCTCTGCGCCTTCCTTCTGATGCCCTTCGTACCACGGCGCGCTTTCGTTCTGCTGGAGAAGACGAGCAGTCGTCTGCTTCTCGCCCAGAGAGCACGGTGCCGGCAGCGAAAGCCTCCAGGCTGCTGCTGCTTCTGCCGAAACACGCCGGGGCTGCATGCACTTTCTCTCTCAGCGCCAGCTAGCACCACATTCTGTCTGCGTTGTAGCCTGAATCTTAAGGGAAAGATTCTCGGCTGCGTCTCGCACACAAAACAGCTTTAGGTCAGCAAGCTTACCCAGAGCTTGTCCGCGGCGCGTGAGAACCTGTATTTGCATCAGCTTTCCAGTGGCAGCCCTCTTTCCCTTACAGCCTGCACAGCGCCGTCAGATCGTGGTGCTCTCTGCCCCTTCCTTCTCAGTTCCAAGTACCACCGCGCACCGTCCAGCCTTGCAGGGAGCAAAGACGCGGACAGAGGTCTCGCACAGAAGAACGTGCCAGGAAGAAGCCATGCTCTTTCTCTCTCCTCGTCGTCGCCCAGACTGGGGTGCTGTGTCGAAAGTCTTGGCCAGCGAAAGGCTCATCCAGCAAGGGCTTGTCTCCTGACGCATTTCGTGGCGCTGGAGCTACACAGACCGTTTGGATAACTGTAAAACAGCAAGAAAATGATTGCGCCTCGAGCTGAGGAAAATCCGTGCACAGCACGCTGTGGATGCGTGCAGTATACACTCTGGAGAGCGGGACAGCTGAAAGCCGTCGCTGGGCTTCAGTTCTGCCCGGACCACAGAAGGCGAAGAACGGAGCAGCTGGGCAGCGGGCTAATGTACTCCGTGCAGCGAGTTCCAAAGTCCAGCCGAGAGCTGCTTCACGAGCAGATTCAGCCGAGAATGCTGTGGCTGCTTCAGAAAGTTAGGCGCAGCCCTTGCACTCCAGCACACAACCTCTGGCCAGAAGCAGTTTCTCACACCTCCAGTGTTGCAGAGTCCATGCAGCTTGAGCACACCCAGGAGGGCGCGTCCAGAAAGAAGGCGTTCCTCAAGTGCCCCTTCTCTACGCAGCCTCGAAACTGAGCACAACACGGTGCGGCTCGGGAGCTTCTTTCTCCGAGAAGACGTGCCGTCACATTATGCGCTCTGGCAGCTCCGTTGCCCACTCGCAGCGGCCGCTCCCAAAGGAAAAGGCTCCAGGAGTAAAAGCCACTGCCGGGCTGAACCTTCCCCTTGCCTCACGTCAAGCAGCAGAAACTGTCCGCTGCACTCCGTACTTCCCTTCTCCGCCGCATACTACCACTGTGATCTCTGCATCTCGAGGCATAAACCGAGCACAGTTGTTTCCAGGGAAAGCTGGAAGAGCAATGGGTAACAGCACGAGTAGCTGCAAGTTGAGCTTTCTGTTTCCGACTGCTAACGCGAATCCGCCAACAAAGCGAGTGGCAGGCACGCTTCCTCTTGCAGCCTGTGCCATTCGCACAGCAGCTCGGTGCTCTGCGCCTTCCTTCTGATGCCCTTCGTACCACGGCGCGCTTTCGTTCTGCTGGAGAAGACGAGCAGTCGTCTGCTTCTCGCCCAGAGAGCACGGTGCCGGCAGCGAAAGCCTCCAGGCTGCTGCTGCTTCTGCCGAAACACGCCGGGGCTGCATGCACTTTCTCTCTCAGCGCCAGCTAGCACCACATTCTGTCTGCGTTGTAGCCTGAATCTTAAGGGAAAGATTCTCGGCTGCGTCTCGCACACAAAACAGCTTTAGGTCAGCAAGCTTACCCAGAGCTTGTCCGCGGCGCGTGAGAACCTGTATTTGCATCAGCTTTCCAGTGGCAGCCCTCTTTCCCTTACAGCCTGCACAGCGCCGTCAGATCGTGGTGCTCTCTGCCCCTTCCTTCTCAGTTCCAAGTACCACCGCGCACCGTCCAGCCTTGCAGGGAGCAAAGACGCGGACAGAGGTCTCGCACAGAAGAACGTGCCAGGAAGAAGCCATGCTCTTTCTCTCTCCTCGTCGTCGCCCAGACTGGGGTGCTGTGTCGAAAGTCTTGGCCAGCGAAAGGCTCATCCAGCAAGGGCTTGTCTCCTGACGCATTTCGTGGCGCTGGAGCTACACAGACCGTTTGGATAACTGTAAAACAGCAAGAAAATGATTGCGCCTCGAGCTGAGGAAAATCCGTGCACAGCACGCTGTGGATGCGTGCAGTATACACTCTGGAGAGCGGGACAGCTGAAAGCCGTCGCTGGGCTTCAGTTCTGCCCGGACCACAGAAGGCGAAGAACGGAGCAGCTGGGCAGCGGGCTAATGTACTCCGTGCAGCGAGTTCCAAAGTCCAGCCGAGAGCTGCTTCACGAGCAGATTCAGCCGAGAATGCTGTGGCTGCTTCAGAAAGTTAGGCGCAGCCCTTGCACTCCAGCACACAACCTGGCCAGAAGCAGTTTCTCACACCTCCAGTGTTGCAGAGTCCATGCAGCTTGAGCACACCCAGGAGGGCGCGTCCAGAAAGAAGGCGTTCCTCAAGTGCCCCTTCTCTACGCAGCCTCGAAACTGAGCACAACACGGTGCGGCTCGGGAGCTTCTTTCTCCGAGAAGACGTGCCGTCACATTATGCGCTCTGGCAGCTCCGTTGCCCACTCGCAGCGGCCGCTCCCAAAGGAAAAGGCTCCAGGAGTAAAAGCCACTGCCGGGCTGAACCTTCCCCTTGCCTCACGTCAAGCAGCAGAAACTGTCCGCTGCACTCCGTACTTCCCTTCTCCGCCGCATACTACCACTGTGATCTCTGCATCTCGAGGCATAAACCGAGCACAGTTGTTTCCAGGGAAAGCTGGAAGAGCAATGGGTAACAGCACGAGTAGCTGCAAGTTGAGCTTTCTGTTTCCGACTGCTAACGCGAATCCGCCAACAAAGCGAGTGGCAGGCACGCTTCCTCTTGCAGCCTGTGCCATTCGCACAGCAGCTCGGTGCTCTGCGCCTTCCTTCTGATGCCCTTCGTACCACGGCGCGCTTTCGTTCTGCTGGAGAAGACGAGCAGTCGTCTGCTTCTCGCCCAGAGAGCACGGTGCCGGCAGCGAAAGCCTCCAGGCTGCTGCTGCTTCTGCCGAAACACGCCGGGGCTGCATGCACTTTCTCTCTCAGCGCCAGCTAGCACCACATTCTGTCTGCGTTGTAGCCTGAATCTTAAGGGAAAGATTCTCGGCTGCGTCTCGCACACAAAACAGCTTTAGGTCAGCAAGCTTACCCAGAGCTTGTCCGCGGCGCGTGAGAACCTGTATTTGCATCAGCTTTCCAGTGGCAGCCCTCTTTCCCTTACAGCCTGCACAGCGCCGTCAGATCGTGGTGCTCTCTGCCCCTTCCTTCTCAGTTCCAAGTACCACCGCGCACCGTCCAGCCTTGCAGGGAGCAAAGACGCGGACAGAGGTCTCGCACAGAAGAACGTGCCAGGAAGAAGCCATGCTCTTTCTCTCTCCTCGTCGTCGCCCAGACTGGGGTGCTGTGTCGAAAGTCTTGGCCAGCGAAAGGCTCATCCAGCAAGGGCTTGTCTCCTGACGCATTTCGTGGCGCTGGAGCTACACAGACCGTTTGGATAACTGTAAAACAGCAAGAAAATGATTGCGCCTCGAGCTGAGGAAAATCCGTGCACAGCACGCTGTGGATGCGTGCAGTATACACTCTGGAGAGCGGGACAGCTGAAAGCCGTCGCTGGGCTTCAGTTCTGCCCGGACCACAGAAGGCGAAGAACGGAGCAGCTGGGCAGCGGGCTAATGTACTCCGTGCAGCGAGTTCCAAAGTCCAGCCGAGAGCTGCTTCACGAGCAGATTCAGCCGAGAATGCTGTGGCTGCTTCAGAAAGTTAGGCGCAGCCCTTGCACTCCAGCACACAACCTGGCCAGAAGCAGTTTCTCACACCTCCAGTGTTGCAGAGTCCATGCAGCTTGAGCACACCCAGGAGGGCGCGTCCAGAAAGAAGGCGTTCCTCAAGTGCCCCTTCTCTACGCAGCCTCGAAACTGAGCACAACACGGTGCGGCTCGGGAGCTTCTTTCTCCGAGAAGACGTGCCGTCACATTATGCGCTCTGGCAGCTCCGTTGCCCACTCGCAGCGGCCGCTCCCAAAGGAAAAGGCTCCAGGAGTAAAAGCCACTGCCGGGCTGAACCTTCCCCTTGCCTCACGTCAAGCAGCAGAAACTGTCCGCTGCACTCCGTACTTCCCTTCTCCGCCGCATACTACCACTGTGATCTCTGCATCTCGAGGCATAAACCGAGCACAGTTGTTTCCAGGGAAAGCTGGAAGAGCAATGGGTAACAGCACGAGTAGCTGCAAGTTGAGCTTTCTGTTTCCGACTGCTAACGCGAATCCGCCAACAAAGCGAGTGGCAGGCACGCTTCCTCTTGCAGCCTGTGCCATTCGCACAGCAGCTCGGTGCTCTGCGCCTTCCTTCTGATGCCCTTCGTACCACGGCGCGCTTTCGTTCTGCTGGAGAAGACGAGCAGTCGTCTGCTTCTCGCCCAGAGAGCACGGTGCCGGCAGCGAAAGCCTCCAGGCTGCTGCTGCTTCTGCCGAAACACGCCGGGGCTGCATGCACTTTCTCTCTCAGCGCCAGCTAGCACCACATTCTGTCTGCGTTGTAGCCTGAATCTTAAGGGAAAGATTCTCGGCTGCGTCTCGCACACAAAACAGCTTTAGGTCAGCAAGCTTACCCAGAGCTTGTCCGCGGCGCGTGAGAACCTGTATTTGCATCAGCTTTCCAGTGGCAGCCCTCTTTCCCTTACAGCCTGCACAGCGCCGTCAGATCGTGGTGCTCTCTGCCCCTTCCTTCTCAGTTCCAAGTACCACCGCGCACCGTCCAGCCTTGCAGGGAGCAAAGACGCGGACAGAGGTCTCGCACAGAAGAACGTGCCAGGAAGAAGCCATGCTCTTTCTCTCTCCTCGTCGTCGCCCAGACTGGGGTGCTGTGTCGAAAGTCTTGGCCAGCGAAAGGCTCATCCAGCAAGGGCTTGTCTCCTGACGCATTTCGTGGCGCTGGAGCTACACAGACCGTTTGGATAACTGTAAAACAGCAAGAAAATGATTGCGCCTCGAGCTGAGGAAAATCCGTGCACAGCACGCTGTGGATGCGTGCAGTATACACTCTGGAGAGCGGGACAGCTGAAAGCCGTCGCTGGGCTTCAGTTCTGCCCGGACCACAGAAGGCAAAGAACGGAGCAGCTGGGCAGCGGGCTAATGTACTCCGTGCAGCGAGTTCCAAAGTCCAGCCGAGAGCTGCTTCACGAGCAGATTCAGCCGAGAATGCTGTGGCTGCTTCAGAAAGTTAGGCGCAGCCCTTGCACTCCAGCACACAACCTGGCCAGAAGCAGTTTCTCACACCTCCAGTGTTGCAGAGTCCATGCAGCTTGAGCACACCCAGGAGGGCGCGTCCAGAAAGAAGGCGTTCCTCAAGTGCCCCTTCTCTACGCAGCCTCGAAACTGAGCACAACACGGTGCGGCTCGGGAGCTTCTTTCTCCGAGAAGACGTGCCGTCACATTATGCGCTCTGGCAGCTCCGTTGCCCACTCGCAGCGGCCGCTCCCAAAGGAAAAGGCTCCAGGAGTAAAAGCCACTGCCGGGCTGAACCTTCCCCTTGCCTCACGTCAAGCAGCAGAAACTGTCCGCTGCACTCCGTACTTCCCTTCTCCGCCGCATACTACCACTGTGATCTCTGCATCTCGAGGCATAAACCGAGCACAGTTGTTTCCAGGGAAAGCTGGAAGAGCAATGGGTAACAGCACGAGTAGCTGCAAGTTGAGCTTTCTGTTTCCGACTGCTAACGCGAATCCGCCAACAAAGCGAGTGGCAGGCACGCTTCCTCTTGCAGCCTGTGCCATTCGCACAGCAGCTCGGTGCTCTGCGCCTTCCTTCTGATGCCCTTCGTACCACGGCGCGCTTTCGTTCTGCTGGAGAAGACGAGCAGTCGTCTGCTTCTCGCCCAGAGAGCACGGTGCCGGCAGCGAAAGCCTCCAGGCTGCTGCTGCTTCTGCCGAAACACGCCGGGGCTGCATGCACTTTCTCTCTCAGCGCCAGCTAGCACCACATTCTGTCTGCGTTGTAGCCTGAATCTTAAGGGAAAGATTCTCGGCTGCGTCTCGCACACAAAACAGCTTTAGGTCAGCAAGCTTACCCAGAGCTTGTCCGCGGCGCGTGAGAACCTGTATTTGCATCAGCTTTCCAGTGGCAGCCCTCTTTCCCTTACAGCCTGCACAGCGCCGTCAGATCGTGGTGCTCTCTGCCCCTTCCTTCTCAGTTCCAAGTACCACCGCGCACCGTCCAGCCTTGCAGGGAGCAAAGACGCGGACAGAGGTCTCGCACAGAAGAACGTGCCAGGAAGAAGCCATGCTCTTTCTCTCTCCTCGTCGTCGCCCAGACTGGGGTGCTGTGTCGAAAGTCTTGGCCAGCGAAAGGCTCATCCAGCAAGGGCTTGTCTCCTGACGCATTTCGTGGCGCTGGAGCTACACAGACCGTTTGGATAACTGTAAAACAGCAAGAAAATGATTGCGCCTCGAGCTGAGGAAAATCCGTGCACAGCACGCTGTGGATGCGTGCAGTATACACTCTGGAGAGCGGGACAGCTGAAAGCCGTCGCTGGGCTTCAGTTCTGCCCGGACCACAGAAGGCGAAGAACGGAGCAGCTGGGCAGCGGGCTAATGTACTCCGTGCAGCGAGTTCCAAAGTCCAGCCGAGAGCTGCTTCACGAGCAGATTCAGACGAGAATGCTGTGGCTGCTTCAGAAAGTTAGGCGCAGCCCTTGCACTCCAGCACACAACCTGGCCAGAAGCAGTTTCTCACACCTCCAGTGTTGCAGAGTCCATGCAGCTTGAGCACACCCAGGAGGGCGCGTCCAGAAAGAAGGCGTTCCTCAAGTGCCCCTTCTCTACGCAGCCTCGAAACTGAGCACAACACGGTGCGGCTCGGGAGCTTCTTTCTCCGAGAAGACGTGCCGTCACATTATGCGCTCTGGCAGCTCCGTTGCCCACTCGCAGCGGCCGCTCCCAAAGGAAAAGGCTCCAGGAGTAAAAGCCACTGCCGGGCTGAACCTTCCCCTTGCCTCACGTCAAGCAGCAGAAACTGTCCGCTGCACTCCGTACTTCCCTTCTCCGCCGCATACTACCACTGTGATCTCTGCATCTCGAGGCATAAACCGAGCACAGTTGTTTCCAGGGAAAGCTGGAAGAGCAATGGGTAACAGCACGAGTAGCTGCAAGTTGAGCTTTCTGTTTCCGACTGCTAACGCGAATCCGCCAACAAAGCGAGTGGCAGGCACGCTTCCTCTTGCAGCCTGTGCCATTCGCACAGCAGCTCGGTGCTCTGCGCCTTCCTTCTGATGCCCTTCGTACCACGGCGCGCTTTCGTTCTGCTGGAGAAGACGAGCAGTCGTCTGCTTCTCGCCCAGAGAGCACGGTGCCGGCAGCGAAAGCCTCCAGGCTGCTGCTGCTTCTGCCGAAACACGCCGGGGCTGCATGCACTTTCTCTCTCAGCGCCAGCTAGCACCACATTCTGTCTGCGTTGTAGCCTGAATCTTAAGGGAAAGATTCTCGGCTGCGTCTCGCACACAAAACAGCTTTAGGTCAGCAAGCTTACCCAGAGCTTGTCCGCGGCGCGTGAGAACCTGTATTTGCATCAGCTTTCCAGTGGCAGCCCTCTTTCCCTTACAGCCTGCACAGCGCCGTCAGATCGTGGTGCTCTCTGCCCCTTCCTTCTCAGTTCCAAGTACCACCGCGCACCGTCCAGCCTTGCAGGGAGCAAAGACGCGGACAGAGGTCTCGCACAGAAGAACGTGCCAGGAAGAAGCCATGCTCTTTCTCTCTCCTCGTCGTCGCCCAGACTGGGGTGCTGTGTCGAAAGTCTTGGCCAGCGAAAGGCTCATCCAGCAAGGGCTTGTCTCCTGACGCATTTCGTGGCGCTGGAGCTACACAGACCGTTTGGATAACTGTAAAACAGCAAGAAAATGATTGCGCCTCGAGCTGAGGAAAATCCGTGCACAGCACGCTGTGGATGCGTGCAGTATACACTCTGGAGAGCGGGACAGCTGAAAGCCGTCGCTGGGCTTCAGTTCTGCCCGGACCACAGAAGGCGAAGAACGGAGCAGCTGGGCAGCGGGCTAATGTACTCCGTGCAGCGAGTTCCAAAGTCCAGCCGAGAGCTGCTTCACGAGCAGATTCAGCCGAGAATGCTGTGGCTGCTTCAGAAAGTTAGGCGCAGCCCTTGCACTCCAGCACACAACCTGGCCAGAAGCAGTTTCTCACACCTCCAGTGTTGCAGAGTCCATGCAGCTTGAGCACACCCAGGAGGGCGCGTCCAGAAAGAAGGCGTTCCTCAAGTGCCCCTTCTCTACGCAGCCTCGAAACTGAGCACAACACGGTGCGGCTCGGGAGCTTCTTTCTCCGAGAAGACGTGCCGTCACATTATGCGCTCTGGCAGCTCCGTTGCCCACTCGCAGCGGCCGCTCCCAAAGGAAAAGGCTCCAGGAGTAAAAGCCACTGCCGGGCTGAACCTTCCCCTTGCCTCACGTCAAGCAGCAGAAACTGTCCGCTGCACTCCGTACTTCCCTTCTCCGCCGCATACTACCACTGTGATCTCTGCATCTCGAGGCATAAACCGAGCACAGTTGTTTCCAGGGAAAGCTGGAAGAGCAATGGGTAACAGCACGAGTAGCTGCAAGTTGAGCTTTCTGTTTCCGACTGCTAACGCGAATCCGCCAACAAAGCGAGTGGCAGGCACGCTTCCTCTTGCAGCCTGTGCCATTCGCACAGCAGCTCGGTGCTCTGCGCCTTCCTTCTGATGCCCTTCGTACCACGGCGCGCTTTCGTTCTGCTGGAGAAGACGAGCAGTCGTCTGCTTCTCGCCCAGAGAGCACGGTGCCGGCAGCGAAAGCCTCCAGGCTGCTGCTGCTTCTGCCGAAACACGCCGGGGCTGCATGCACTTTCTCTCTCAGCGCCAGCTAGCACCACATTCTGTCTGCGTTGTAGCCTGAATCTTAAGGGAAAGATTCTCGGCTGCGTCTCGCACACAAAACAGCTTTAGGTCAGCAAGCTTACCCAGAGCTTGTCCGCGGCGCGTGAGAACCTGTATTTGCATCAGCTTTCCAGTGGCAGCCCTCTTTCCCTTACAGCCTGCACAGCGCCGTCAGATCGTGGTGCTCTCTGCCCCTTCCTTCTCAGTTCCAAGTACCACCGCGCACCGTCCAGCCTTGCAGGGAGCAAAGACGCGGACAGAGGTCTCGCACAGAAGAACGTGCCAGGAAGAAGCCATGCTCTTTCTCTCTCCTCGTCGTCGCCCAGACTGGGGTGCTGTGTCGAAAGTCTTGGCCAGCGAAAGGCTCATCCAGCAAGGGCTTGTCTCCTGACGCATTTCGTGGCGCTGGAGCTACACAGACCGTTTGGATAACTGTAAAACAGCAAGAAAATGATTGCGCCTCGAGCTGAGGAAAATCCGTGCACAGCACGCTGTGGATGCGTGCAGTATACACTCTGGAGAGCGGGACAGCTGAAAGCCGTCGCTGGGCTTCAGTTCTGCCCGGACCACAGAAGGCGAAGAACGGAGCAGCTGGGCAGCGGGCTAATGTACTCCGTGCAGCGAGTTCCAAAGTCCAGCCGAGAGCTGCTTCACGAGCAGATTCAGCCGAGAATGCTGTGGCTGCTTCAGAAAGTTAGGCGCAGCCCTTGCACTCCAGCACACAACCTGGCCAGAAGCAGTTTCTCACACCTCCAGTGTTGCAGAGTCCATGCAGCTTGAGCACACCCAGGAGGGCGCGTCCAGAAAGAAGGCGTTCCTCAAGTGCCCCTTCTCTACGCAGCCTCGAAACTGAGCACAACACGGTGCGGCTCGGGAGCTTCTTTCTCCGAGAAGACGTGCCGTCACATTATGCGCTCTGGCAGCTCCGTTGCCCACTCGCAGCGGCCGCTCCCAAAGGAAAAGGCTCCAGGAGTAAAAGCCACTGCCGGGCTGAACCTTCCCCTTGCCTCACGTCAAGCAGCAGAAACTGTCCGCTGCACTCCGTACTTCCCTTCTCCGCCGCATACTACCACTGTGATCTCTGCATCTCGAGGCATAAACCGAGCACAGTTGTTTCCAGGGAAAGCTGGAAGAGCAATGGGTAACAGCACGAGTAGCTGCAAGTTGAGCTTTCTGTTTCCGACTGCTAACGCGAATCCGCCAACAAAGCGAGTGGCAGGCACGCTTCCTCTTGCAGCCTGTGCCATTCGCACAGCAGCTCGGTGCTCTGCGCCTTCCTTCTGATGCCCTTCGTACCACGGCGCGCTTTCGTTCTGCTGGAGAAGACGAGCAGTCGTCTGCTTCTCGCCCAGAGAGCACGGTGCCGGCAGCGAAAGCCTCCAGGCTGCTGCTGCTTCTGCCGAAACACGCCGGGGCTGCATGCACTTTCTCTCTCAGCGCCAGCTAGCACCACATTCTGTCTGCGTTGTAGCCTGAATCTTAAGGGAAAGATTCTCGGCTGCGTCTCGCACACAAAACAGCTTTAGGTCAGCAAGCTTACCCAGAGCTTGTCCGCGGCGCGTGAGAACCTGTATTTGCATCAGCTTTCCAGTGGCAGCCCTCTTTCCCTTACAGCCTGCACAGCGCCGTCAGATCGTGGTGCTCTCTGCCCCTTCCTTCTCAGTTCCAAGTACCACCGCGCACCGTCCAGCCTTGCAGGGAGCAAAGACGCGGACAGAGGTCTCGCACAGAAGAACGTGCCAGGAAGAAGCCATGCTCTTTCTCTCTCCTCGTCGTCGCCCAGATTGGGGTGCTGTGTCGAAAGTCTTGGCCAGCGAAAGGCTCATCCAGCAAGGGCTTGTCTCCTGACGCATTTCGTGGCGCTGGAGCTACACAGACCGTTTGGATAACTGTAAAACAGCAAGAAAATGATTGCGCCTCGAGCTGAGGAAAATCCGTGCACAGCACGCTGTGGATGCGTGCAGTATACACTCTGGAGAGCGGGACAGCTGAAAGCCGTCGCTGGGCTTCAGTTCTGCCCGGACCACAGAAGGCGAAGAACGGAGCAGCTGGGCAGCGGGCTAATGTACTCCGTGCAGCGAGTTCCAAAGTCCAGCCGAGAGCTGCTTCACGAGCAGATTCAGCCGAGAATGCTGTGGCTGCTTCAGAAAGTTAGGCGCAGCCCTTGCACTCCAGCACACAACCTGGCCAGAAGCAGTTTCTCACACCTCCAGTGTTGCAGAGTCCATGCAGCTTGAGCACACCCAGGAGGGCGCGTCCAGAAAGAAGGCGTTCCTCAAGTGCCCCTTCTCTACGCAGCCTCGAAACTGAGCACAACACGGTGCGGCTCGGGAGCTTCTTTCTCCGAGAAGACGTGCCGTCACATTATGCGCTCTGGCAGCTCCGTTGCCCACTCGCAGCGGCCGCTCCCAAAGGAAAAGGCTCCAGGAGTAAAAGCCACTGCCGGGCTGAACCTTCCCCTTGCCTCACGTCAAGCAGCAGAAACTGTCCGCTGCACTCCGTACTTCCCTTCTCCGCCGCATACTACCACTGTGATCTCTGCATCTCGAGGCATAAACCGAGCACAGTTGTTTCCAGGGAAAGCTGGAAGAGCAATGGGTAACAGCACGAGTAGCTGCAAGTTGAGCTTTCTGTTTCCGACTGCTAACGCGAATCCGCCAACAAAGCGAGTGGCAGGCACGCTTCCTCTTGCAGCCTGTGCCATTCGCACAGCAGCTCGGTGCTCTGCGCCTTCCTTCTGATGCCCTTCGTACCACGGCGCGCTTTCGTTCTGCTGGAGAAGACGAGCAGTCGTCTGCTTCTCGCCCAGAGAGCACGGTGCCGGCAGCGAAAGCCTCCAGGCTGCTGCTGCTTCTGCCGAAACACGCCGGGGCTGCATGCACTTTCTCTCTCAGCGCCAGCTAGCACCACATTCTGTCTGCGTTGTAGCCTGAATCTTAAGGGAAAGATTCTCGGCTGCGTCTCGCACACAAAACAGCTTTAGGTCAGCAAGCTTACCCAGAGCTTGTCCGCGGCGCGTGAGAACCTGTATTTGCATCAGCTTTCCAGTGGCAGCCCTCTTTCCCTTACAGCCTGCACAGCGCCGTCAGATCGTGGTGCTCTCTGCCCCTTCCTTCTCAGTTCCAAGTACCACCGCGCACCGTCCAGCCTTGCAGGGAGCAAAGACGCGGACAGAGGTCTCGCACAGAAGAACGTGCCAGGAAGAAGCCATGCTCTTTCTCTCTCCTCGTCGTCGCCCAGACTGGGGTGCTGTGTCGAAAGTCTTGGCCAGCGAAAGGCTCATCCAGCAAGGGCTTGTCTCCTGACGCATTTCGTGGCGCTGGAGCTACACAGACCGTTTGGATAACTGTAAAACAGCAAGAAAATGATTGCGCCTCGAGCTGAGGAAAATCCGTGCACAGCACGCTGTGGATGCGTGCAGTATACACTCTGGAGAGCGGGACAGCTGAAAGCCGTCGCTGGGCTTCAGTTCTGCCCGGACCACAGAAGGCGAAGAACGGAGCAGCTGGGCAGCGGGCTAATGTACTCCGTGCAGCGAGTTCCAAAGTCCAGCCGAGAGCTGCTTCACGAGCAGATTCAGCCGAGAATGCTGTGGCTGCTTCAGAAAGTTAGGCGCAGCCCTTGCACTCCAGCACACAACCTGGCCAGAAGCAGTTTCTCACACCTCCAGTGTTGCAGAGTCCATGCAGCTTGAGCACACCCAGGAGGGCGCGTCCAGAAAGAAGGCGTTCCTCAAGTGCCCCTTCTCTACGCAGCCTCGAAACTGAGCACAACACGGTGCGGCTCGGGAGCTTCTTTCTCCGAGAAGACGTGCCGTCACATTATGCGCTCTGGCAGCTCCGTTGCCCACTCGCAGCGGCCGCTCCCAAAGGAAAAGGCTCCAGGAGTAAAAGCCACTGCCGGGCTGAACCTTCCCCTTGCCTCACGTCAAGCAGCAGAAACTGTCCGCTGCACTCCGTACTTCCCTTCTCCGCCGCATACTACCACTGTGATCTCTGCATCTCGAGGCATAAACCGAGCACAGTTGTTTCCAGGGAAAGCTGGAAGAGCAATGGGTAACAGCACGAGTAGCTGCAAGTTGAGCTTTCTGTTTCCGACTGCTAACGCGAATCCGCCAACAAAGCGAGTGGCAGGCACGCTTCCTCTTGCAGCCTGTGCCATTCGCACAGCAGCTCGGTGCTCTGCGCCTTCCTTCTGATGCCCTTCGTACCACGGCGCGCTTTCGTTCTGCTGGAGAAGACGAGCAGTCGTCTGCTTCTCGCCCAGAGAGCACGGTGCCGGCAGCGAAAGCCTCCAGGCTGCTGCTGCTTCTGCCGAAACACGCCGGGGCTGCATGCACTTTCTCTCTCAGCGCCAGCTAGCACCACATTCTGTCTGCGTTGTAGCCTGAATCTTAAGGGAAAGATTCTCGGCTGCGTCTCGCACACAAAACAGCTTTAGGTCAGCAAGCTTACCCAGAGCTTGTCCGCGGCGCGTGAGAACCTGTATTTGCATCAGCTTTCCAGTGGCAGCCCTCTTTCCCTTACAGCCTGCACAGCGCCGTCAGATCGTGGTGCTCTCTGCCCCTTCCTTCTCAGTTCCAAGTACCACCGCGCACCGTCCAGCCTTGCAGGGAGCAAAGACGCGGACAGAGGTCTCGCACAGAAGAACGTGCCAGGAAGAAGCCATGCTCTTTCTCTCTCCTCGTCGTCGCCCAGATTGGGGTGCTGTGTCGAAAGTCTTGGCCAGCGAAAGGCTCATCCAGCAAGGGCTTGTCTCCTGACGCATTTCGTGGCGCTGGAGCTACACAGACCGTTTGGATAACTGTAAAACAGCAAGAAAATGATTGCGCCTCGAGCTGAGGAAAATCCGTGCACAGCACGCTGTGGATGCGTGCAGTATACACTCTGGAGAGCGGGACAGCTGAAAGCCGTCGCTGGGCTTCAGTTCTGCCCGGACCACAGAAGGCGAAGAACGGAGCAGCTGGGCAGCGGGCTAATGTACTCCGTGCAGCGAGTTCCAAAGTCCAGCCGAGAGCTGCTTCACGAGCAGATTCAGACGAGAATGCTGTGGCTGCTTCAGAAAGTTAGGCGCAGCCCTTGCACTCCAGCACACAACCTGGCCAGAAGCAGTTTCTCACACCTCCAGTGTTGCAGAGTCCATGCAGCTTGAGCACACCCAGGAGGGCGCGTCCAGAAAGAAGGCGTTCCTCAAGTGCCCCTTCTCTACGCAGCCTCGAAACTGAGCACAACACGGTGCGGCTCGGGAGCTTCTTTCTCCGAGAAGACGTGCCGTCACATTATGCGCTCTGGCAGCTCCGTTGCCCACTCGCAGCGGCCGCTCCCAAAGGAAAAGGCTCCAGGAGTAAAAGCCACTGCCGGGCTGAACCTTCCCCTTGCCTCACGTCAAGCAGCAGAAACTGTCCGCTGCACTCCGTACTTCCCTTCTCCGCCGCATACTACCACTGTGATCTCTGCATCTCGAGGCATAAACCGAGCACAGTTGTTTCCAGGGAAAGCTGGAAGAGCAATGGGTAACAGCACGAGTAGCTGCAAGTTGAGCTTTCTGTTTCCGACTGCTAACGCGAATCCGCCAACAAAGCGAGTGGCAGGCACGCTTCCTCTTGCAGCCTGTGCCATTCGCACAGCAGCTCGGTGCTCTGCGCCTTCCTTCTGATGCCCTTCGTACCACGGCGCGCTTTCGTTCTGCTGGAGAAGACGAGCAGTCGTCTGCTTCTCGCCCAGAGAGCACGGTGCCGGCAGCGAAAGCCTCCAGGCTGCTGCTGCTTCTGCCGAAACACGCCGGGGCTGCATGCACTTTCTCTCTCAGCGCCAGCTAGCACCACATTCTGTCTGCGTTGTAGCCTGAATCTTAAGGGAAAGATTCTCGGCTGCGTCTCGCACACAAAACAGCTTTAGGTCAGCAAGCTTACCCAGAGCTTGTCCGCGGCGCGTGAGAACCTGTATTTGCATCAGCTTTCCAGTGGCAGCCCTCTTTCCCTTACAGCCTGCACAGCGCCGTCAGATCGTGGTGCTCTCTGCCCCTTCCTTCTCAGTTCCAAGTACCACCGCGCACCGTCCAGCCTTGCAGGGAGCAAAGACGCGGACAGAGGTCTCGCACAGAAGAACGTGCCAGGAAGAAGCCATGCTCTTTCTCTCTCCTCGTCGTCGCCCAGACTGGGGTGCTGTGTCGAAAGTCTTGGCCAGCGAAAGGCTCATCCAGCAAGGGCTTGTCTCCTGACGCATTTCGTGGCGCTGGAGCTACACAGACCGTTTGGATAACTGTAAAACAGCAAGAAAATGATTGCGCCTCGAGCTGAGGAAAATCCGTGCACAGCACGCTGTGGATGCGTGCAGTATACACTCTGGAGAGCGGGACAGCTGAAAGCCGTCGCTGGGCTTCAGTTCTGCCCGGACCACAGAAGGCGAAGAACGGAGCAGCTGGGCAGCGGGCTAATGTACTCCGTGCAGCGAGTTCCAAAGTCCAGCCGAGAGCTGCTTCACGAGCAGATTCAGCCGAGAATGCTGTGGCTGCTTCAGAAAGTTAGGCGCAGCCCTTGCACTCCAGCACACAACCTGGCCAGAAGCAGTTTCTCACACCTCCAGTGTTGCAGAGTCCATGCAGCTTGAGCACACCCAGGAGGGCGCGTCCAGAAAGAAGGCGTTCCTCAAGTGCCCCTTCTCTACGCAGCCTCGAAACTGAGCACAACACGGTGCGGCTCGGGAGCTTCTTTCTCCGAGAAGACGTGCCGTCACATTATGCGCTCTGGCAGCTCCGTTGCCCACTCGCAGCGGCCGCTCCCAAAGGAAAAGGCTCCAGGAGTAAAAGCCACTGCCGGGCTGAACCTTCCCCTTGCCTCACGTCAAGCAGCAGAAACTGTCCGCTGCACTCCGTACTTCCCTTCTCCGCCGCATACTACCACTGTGATCTCTGCATCTCGAGGCATAAACCGAGCACAGTTGTTTCCAGGGAAAGCTGGAAGAGCAATGGGTAACAGCACGAGTAGCTGCAAGTTGAGCTTTCTGTTTCCGACTGCTAACGCGAATCCGCCAACAAAGCGAGTGGCAGGCACGCTTCCTCTTGCAGCCTGTGCCATTCGCACAGCAGCTCGGTGCTCTGCGCCTTCCTTCTGATGCCCTTCGTACCACGGCGCGCTTTCGTTCTGCTGGAGAAGACGAGCAGTCGTCTGCTTCTCGCCCAGAGAGCACGGTGCCGGCAGCGAAAGCCTCCAGGCTGCTGCTGCTTCTGCCGAAACACGCCGGGGCTGCATGCACTTTCTCTCTCAGCGCCAGCTAGCACCACATTCTGTCTGCGTTGTAGCCTGAATCTTAAGGGAAAGATTCTCGGCTGCGTCTCGCACACAAAACAGCTTTAGGTCAGCAAGCTTACCCAGAGCTTGTCCGCGGCGCGTGAGAACCTGTATTTGCATCAGCTTTCCAGTGGCAGCCCTCTTTCCCTTACAGCCTGCACAGCGCCGTCAGATCGTGGTGCTCTCTGCCCCTTCCTTCTCAGTTCCAAGTACCACCGCGCACCGTCCAGCCTTGCAGGGAGCAAAGACGCGGACAGAGGTCTCGCACAGAAGAACGTGCCAGGAAGAAGCCATGCTCTTTCTCTCTCCTCGTCGTCGCCCAGACTGGGGTGCTGTGTCGAAAGTCTTGGCCAGCGAAAGGCTCATCCAGCAAGGGCTTGTCTCCTGACGCATTTCGTGGCGCTGGAGCTACACAGACCGTTTGGATAACTGTAAAACAGCAAGAAAATGATTGCGCCTCGAGCTGAGGAAAATCCGTGCACAGCACGCTGTGGATGCGTGCAGTATACACTCTGGAGAGCGGGACAGCTGAAAGCCGTCGCTGGGCTTCAGTTCTGCCCGGACCACAGAAGGCGAAGAACGGAGCAGCTGGGCAGCGGGCTAATGTACTCCGTGCAGCGAGTTCCAAAGTCCAGCCGAGAGCTGCTTCACGAGCAGATTCAGCCGAGAATGCTGTGGCTGCTTCAGAAAGTTAGGCGCAGCCCTTGCACTCCAGCACACAACCTGGCCAGAAGCAGTTTCTCACACCTCCAGTGTTGCAGAGTCCATGCAGCTTGAGCACACCCAGGAGGGCGCGTCCAGAAAGAAGGCGTTCCTCAAGTGCCCCTTCTCTACGCAGCCTCGAAACTGAGCACAACACGGTGCGGCTCGGGAGCTTCTTTCTCCGAGAAGACGTGCCGTCA
This sequence comes from Aphelocoma coerulescens, assembly GCF_041296385.1. Taxonomy (NCBI): domain Eukaryota; kingdom Metazoa; phylum Chordata; class Aves; order Passeriformes; family Corvidae; genus Aphelocoma; species Aphelocoma coerulescens. Next base: position 52,699 of record NW_027183701.1, on the reverse strand, counting down.
CATTATGCGCTCTGGCAGCTCCGTTGCCCACTCGCAGCGGCCGCTCCCAAAGGAAAAGGCTCCAGGAGTAAAAGCCACTGCCGGGCTGAACCTTCCCCTTGCCTCACGTCAAGCAGCAGAAACTGTCCGCTGCACTCCGTACTTCCCTTCTCCGCCGCATACTACCACTGTGATCTCTGCATCTCGAGGCATAAACCGAGCACAGTTGTTTCCAGGGAAAGCTGGAAGAGCAATGGGTAACAGCACGAGTAGCTGCAAGTTGAGCTTTCTGTTTCCGACTGCTAACGCGAATCCGCCAACAAAGCGAGTGGCAGGCACGCTTCCTCTTGCAGCCTGTGCCATTCGCACAGCAGCTCGGTGCTCTGCGCCTTCCTTCTGATGCCCTTCGTACCACGGCGCGCTTTCGTTCTGCTGGAGAAGACGAGCAGTCGTCTGCTTCTCGCCCAGAGAGCACGGTGCCGGCAGCGAAAGCCTCCAGGCTGCTGCTGCTTCTGCCGAAACACGCCGGGGCTGCATGCACTTTCTCTCTCAGCGCCAGCTAGCACCACATTCTGTCTGCGTTGTAGCCTGAATCTTAAGGGAAAGATTCTCGGCTGCGTCTCGCACACAAAACAGCTTTAGGTCAGCAAGCTTACCCAGAGCTTGTCCGCGGCGCGTGAGAACCTGTATTTGCATCAGCTTTCCAGTGGCAGCCCTCTTTCCCTTACAGCCTGCACAGCGCCGTCAGATCGTGGTGCTCTCTGCCCCTTCCTTCTCAGTTCCAAGTACCACCGCGCACCGTCCAGCCTTGCAGGGAGCAAAGACGCGGACAGAGGTCTCGCACAGAAGAACGTGCCAGGAAGAAGCCATGCTCTTTCTCTCTCCTCGTCGTCGCCCAGACTGGGGTGCTGTGTCGAAAGTCTTGGCCAGCGAAAGGCTCATCCAGCAAGGGCTTGTCTCCTGACGCATTTCGTGGCGCTGGAGCTACACAGACCGTTTGGATAACTGTAAAACAGCAAGAAAATGATTGCGCCTCGAGCTGAGGAAAATCCGTGCACAGCACGCTGTGGATGCGTGCAGTATACACTCTGGAGAGCGGGACAGCTGAAAGCCGTCGCTGGGCTTCAGTTCTGCCCGGACCACAGAAGGCGAAGAACGGAGCAGCTGGGCAGCGGGCTAATGTACTCCGTGCAGCGAGTTCCAAAGTCCAGCCGAGAGCTGCTTCACGAGCAGATTCAGCCGAGAATGCTGTGGCTGCTTCAGAAAGTTAGGCGCAGCCCTTGCACTCCAGCACACAACCTGGCCAGAAGCAGTTTCTCACACCTCCAGTGTTGCAGAGTCCATGCAGCTTGAGCACACCCAGGAGGGCGCGTCCAGAAAGAAGGCGTTCCTCAAGTGCCCCTTCTCTACGCAGCCTCGAAACTGAGCACAACACGGTGCGGCTCGGGAGCTTCTTTCTCCGAGAAGACGTGCCGTCACATTATGCGCTCTGGCAGCTCCGTTGCCCACTCGCAGCGGCCGCTCCCAAAGGAAAAGGCTCCAGGAGTAAAAGCCACTGCCGGGCTGAACCTTCCCCTTGCCTCACGTCAAGCAGCAGAAACTGTCCGCTGCACTCCGTACTTCCCTTCTCCGCCGCATACTACCACTGTGATCTCTGCATCTCGAGGCATAAACCGAGCACAGTTGTTTCCAGGGAAAGCTGGAAGAGCAATGGGTAACAGCACGAGTAGCTGCAAGTTGAGCTTTCTGTTTCCGACTGCTAACGCGAATCCGCCAACAAAGCGAGTGGCAGGCACGCTTCCTCTTGCAGCCTGTGCCATTCGCACAGCAGCTCGGTGCTCTGCGCCTTCCTTCTGATGCCCTTCGTACCACGGCGCGCTTTCGTTCTGCTGGAGAAGACGAGCAGTCGTCTGCTTCTCGCCCAGAGAGCACGGTGCCGGCAGCGAAAGCCTCCAGGCTGCTGCTGCTTCTGCCGAAACACGCCGGGGCTGCATGCACTTTCTCTCTCAGCGCCAGCTAGCACCACATTCTGTCTGCGTTGTAGCCTGAATCTTAAGGGAAAGATTCTCGGCTGCGTCTCGCACACAAAACAGCTTTAGGTCAGCAAGCTTACCCAGAGCTTGTCCGCGGCGCGTGAGAACCTGTATTTGCATCAGCTTTCCAGTGGCAGCCCTCTTTCCCTTACAGCCTGCACAGCGCCGTCAGATCGTGGTGCTCTCTGCCCCTTCCTTCTCAGTTCCAAGTACCACCGCGCACCGTCCAGCCTTGCAGGGAGCAAAGACGCGGACAGAGGTCTCGCACAGAAGAACGTGCCAGGAAGAAGCCATGCTCTTTCTCTCTCCTCGTCGTCGCCCAGACTGGGGTGCTGTGTCGAAAGTCTTGGCCAGCGAAAGGCTCATCCAGCAAGGGCTTGTCTCCTGACGCATTTCGTGGCGCTGGAGCTACACAGACCGTTTGGATAACTGTAAAACAGCAAGAAAATGATTGCGCCTCGAGCTGAGGAAAATCCGTGCACAGCACGCTGTGGATGCGTGCAGTATACACTCTGGAGAGCGGGACAGCTGAAAGCCGTCGCTGGGCTTCAGTTCTGCCCGGACCACAGAAGGCGAAGAACGGAGCAGCTGGGCAGCGGGCTAATGTACTCCGTGCAGCGAGTTCCAAAGTCCAGCCGAGAGCTGCTTCACGAGCAGATTCAGCCGAGAATGCTGTGGCTGCTTCAGAAAGTTAGGCGCAGCCCTTGCACTCCAGCACACAACCTGGCCAGAAGCAGTTTCTCACACCTCCAGTGTTGCAGAGTCCATGCAGCTTGAGCACACCCAGGAGGGCGCGTCCAGAAAGAAGGCGTTCCTCAAGTGCCCCTTCTCTACGCAGCCTCGAAACTGAGCACAACACGGTGCGGCTCGGGAGCTTCTTTCTCCGAGAAGACGTGCCGTCACATTATGCGCTCTGGCAGCTCCGTTGCCCACTCGCAGCGGCCGCTCCCAAAGGAAAAGGCTCCAGGAGTAAAAGCCACTGCCGGGCTGAACCTTCCCCTTGCCTCACGTCAAGCAGCAGAAACTGTCCGCTGCACTCCGTACTTCCCTTCTCCGCCGCATACTACCACTGTGATCTCTGCATCTCGAGGCATAAACCGAGCACAGTTGTTTCCAGGGAAAGCTGGAAGAGCAATGGGTAACAGCACGAGTAGCTGCAAGTTGAGCTTTCTGTTTCCGACTGCTAACGCGAATCCGCCAACAAAGCGAGTGGCAGGCACGCTTCCTCTTGCAGCCTGTGCCATTCGCACAGCAGCTCGGTGCTCTGCGCCTTCCTTCTGATGCCCTTCGTACCACGGCGCGCTTTCGTTCTGCTGGAGAAGACGAGCAGTCGTCTGCTTCTCGCCCAGAGAGCACGGTGCCGGCAGCGAAAGCCTCCAGGCTGCTGCTGCTTCTGCCGAAACACGCCGGGGCTGCATGCACTTTCTCTCTCAGCGCCAGCTAGCACCACATTCTGTCTGCGTTGTAGCCTGAATCTTAAGGGAAAGATTCTCGGCTGCGTCTCGCACACAAAACAGCTTTAGGTCAGCAAGCTTACCCAGAGCTTGTCCGCGGCGCGTGAGAACCTGTATTTGCATCAGCTTTCCAGTGGCAGCCCTCTTTCCCTTACAGCCTGCACAGCGCCGTCAGATCGTGGTGCTCTCTGCCCCTTCCTTCTCAGTTCCAAGTACCACCGCGCACCGTCCAGCCTTGCAGGGAGCAAAGACGCGGACAGAGGTCTCGCACAGAAGAACGTGCCAGGAAGAAGCCATGCTCTTTCTCTCTCCTCGTCGTCGCCCAGATTGGGGTGCTGTGTCGAAAGTCTTGGCCAGCGAAAGGCTCATCCAGCAAGGGCTTGTCTCCTGACGCATTTCGTGGCGCTGGAGCTACACAGACCGTTTGGATAACTGTAAAACAGCAAGAAAATGATTGCGCCTCGAGCTGAGGAAAATCCGTGCACAGCACGCTGTGGATGCGTGCAGTATACACTCTGGAGAGCGGGACAGCTGAAAGCCGTCGCTGGGCTTCAGTTCTGCCCGGACCACAGAAGGCGAAGAACGGAGCAGCTGGGCAGCGGGCTAATGTACTCCGTGCAGCGAGTTCCAAAGTCCAGCCGAGAGCTGCTTCACGAGCAGATTCAGCCGAGAATGCTGTGGCTGCTTCAGAAAGTTAGGCGCAGCCCTTGCACTCCAGCACACAACCTGGCCAGAAGCAGTTTCTCACACCTCCAGTGTTGCAGAGTCCATGCAGCTTGAGCACACCCAGGAGGGCGCGTCCAGAAAGAAGGCGTTCCTCAAGTGCCCCTTCTCTACGCAGCCTCGAAACTGAGCACAACACGGTGCGGCTCGGGAGCTTCTTTCTCCGAGAAGACGTGCCGTCACATTATGCGCTCTGGCAGCTCCGTTGCCCACTCGCAGCGGCCGCTCCCAAAGGAAAAGGCTCCAGGAGTAAAAGCCACTGCCGGGCTGAACCTTCCCCTTGCCTCACGTCAAGCAGCAGAAACTGTCCGCTGCACTCCGTACTTCCCTTCTCCGCCGCATACTACCACTGTGATCTCTGCATCTCGAGGCATAAACCGAGCACAGTTGTTTCCAGGGAAAGCTGGAAGAGCAATGGGTAACAGCACGAGTAGCTGCAAGTTGAGCTTTCTGTTTCCGACTGCTAACGCGAATCCGCCAACAAAGCGAGTGGCAGGCACGCTTCCTCTTGCAGCCTGTGCCATTCGCACAGCAGCTCGGTGCTCTGCGCCTTCCTTCTGATGCCCTTCGTACCACGGCGCGCTTTCGTTCTGCTGGAGAAGACGAGCAGTCGTCTGCTTCTCGCCCAGAGAGCACGGTGCCGGCAGCGAAAGCCTCCAGGCTGCTGCTGCTTCTGCCGAAACACGCCGGGGCTGCATGCACTTTCTCTCTCAGCGCCAGCTAGCACCACATTCTGTCTGCGTTGTAGCCTGAATCTTAAGGGAAAGATTCTCGGCTGCGTCTCGCACACAAAACAGCTTTAGGTCAGCAAGCTTACCCAGAGCTTGTCCGCGGCGCGTGAGAACCTGTATTTGCATCAGCTTTCCAGTGGCAGCCCTCTTTCCCTTACAGCCTGCACAGCGCCGTCAGATCGTGGTGCTCTCTGCCCCTTCCTTCTCAGTTCCAAGTACCACCGCGCACCGTCCAGCCTTGCAGGGAGCAAAGACGCGGACAGAGGTCTCGCACAGAAGAACGTGCCAGGAAGAAGCCATGCTCTTTCTCTCTCCTCGTCGTCGCCCAGACTGGGGTGCTGTGTCGAAAGTCTTGGCCAGCGAAAGGCTCATCCAGCAAGGGCTTGTCTCCTGACGCATTTCGTGGCGCTGGAGCTACACAGACCGTTTGGATAACTGTAAAACAGCAAGAAAATGATTGCGCCTCGAGCTGAGGAAAATCCGTGCACAGCACGCTGTGGATGCGTGCAGTATACACTCTGGAGAGCGGGACAGCTGAAAGCCGTCGCTGGGCTTCAGTTCTGCCCGGACCACAGAAGGCGAAGAACGGAGCAGCTGGGCAGCGGGCTAATGTACTCCGTGCAGCGAGTTCCAAAGTCCAGCCGAGAGCTGCTTCACGAGCAGATTCAGCCGAGAATGCTGTGGCTGCTTCAGAAAGTTAGGCGCAGCCCTTGCACTCCAGCACACAACCTGGCCAGAAGCAGTTTCTCACACCTCCAGTGTTGCAGAGTCCATGCAGCTTGAGCACACCCAGGAGGGCGCGTCCAGAAAGAAGGCGTTCCTCAAGTGCCCCTTCTCTACGCAGCCTCGAAACTGAGCACAACACGGTGCGGCTCGGGAGCTTCTTTCTCCGAGAAGACGTGCCGTCACATTATGCGCTCTGGCAGCTCCGTTGCCCACTCGCAGCGGCCGCTCCCAAAGGAAAAGGCTCCAGGAGTAAAAGCCACTGCCGGGCTGAACCTTCCCCTTGCCTCACGTCAAGCAGCAGAAACTGTCCGCTGCACTCCGTACTTCCCTTCTCCGCCGCATACTACCACTGTGATCTCTGCATCTCGAGGCATAAACCGAGCACAGTTGTTTCCAGGGAAAGCTGGAAGAGCAATGGGTAACAGCACGAGTAGCTGCAAGTTGAGCTTTCTGTTTCCGACTGCTAACGCGAATCCGCCAACAAAGCGAGTGGCAGGCACGCTTCCTCTTGCAGCCTGTGCCATTCGCACAGCAGCTCGGTGCTCTGCGCCTTCCTTCTGATGCCCTTCGTACCACGGCGCGCTTTCGTTCTGCTGGAGAAGACGAGCAGTCGTCTGCTTCTCGCCCAGAGAGCACGGTGCCGGCAGCGAAAGCCTCCAGGCTGCTGCTGCTTCTGCCGAAACACGCCGGGGCTGCATGCACTTTCTCTCTCAGCGCCAGCTAGCACCACATTCTGTCTGCGTTGTAGCCTGAATCTTAAGGGAAAGATTCTCGGCTGCGTCTCGCACACAAAACAGCTTTAGGTCAGCAAGCTTACCCAGAGCTTGTCCGCGGCGCGTGAGAACCTGTATTTGCATCAGCTTTCCAGTGGCAGCCCTCTTTCCCTTACAGCCTGCACAGCGCCGTCAGATCGTGGTGCTCTCTGCCCCTTCCTTCTCAGTTCCAAGTACCACCGCGCACCGTCCAGCCTTGCAGGGAGCAAAGACGCGGACAGAGGTCTCGCACAGAAGAACGTGCCAGGAAGAAGCCATGCTCTTTCTCTCTCCTCGTCGTCGCCCAGACTGGGGTGCTGTGTCGAAAGTCTTGGCCAGCGAAAGGCTCATCCAGCAAGGGCTTGTCTCCTGACGCATTTCGTGGCGCTGGAGCTACACAGACCGTTTGGATAACTGTAAAACAGCAAGAAAATGATTGCGCCTCGAGCTGAGGAAAATCCGTGCACAGCACGCTGTGGATGCGTGCAGTATACACTCTGGAGAGCGGGACAGCTGAAAGCCGTCGCTGGGCTTCAGTTCTGCCCGGACCACAGAAGGCGAAGAACGGAGCAGCTGGGCAGCGGGCTAATGTACTCCGTGCAGCGAGTTCCAAAGTCCAGCCGAGAGCTGCTTCACGAGCAGATTCAGCCGAGAATGCTGTGGCTGCTTCAGAAAGTTAGGCGCAGCCCTTGCACTCCAGCACACAACCTGGCCAGAAGCAGTTTCTCACACCTCCAGTGTTGCAGAGTCCATGCAGCTTGAGCACACCCAGGAGGGCGCGTCCAGAAAGAAGGCGTTCCTCAAGTGCCCCTTCTCTACGCAGCCTCGAAACTGAGCACAACACGGTGCGGCTCGGGAGCTTCTTTCTCCGAGAAGACGTGCCGTCACATTATGCGCTCTGGCAGCTCCGTTGCCCACTCGCAGCGGCCGCTCCCAAAGGAAAAGGCTCCAGGAGTAAAAGCCACTGCCGGGCTGAACCTTCCCCTTGCCTCACGTCAAGCAGCAGAAACTGTCCGCTGCACTCCGTACTTCCCTTCTCCGCCGCATACTACCACTGTGATCTCTGCATCTCGAGGCATAAACCGAGCACAGTTGTTTCCAGGGAAAGCTGGAAGAGCAATGGGTAACAGCACGAGTAGCTGCAAGTTGAGCTTTCTGTTTCCGACTGCTAACGCGAATCCGCCAACAAAGCGAGTGGCAGGCACGCTTCCTCTTGCAGCCTGTGCCATTCGCACAGCAGCTCGGTGCTCTGCGCCTTCCTTCTGATGCCCTTCGTACCACGGCGCGCTTTCGTTCTGCTGGAGAAGACGAGCAGTCGTCTGCTTCTCGCCCAGAGAGCACGGTGCCGGCAGCGAAAGCCTCCAGGCTGCTGCTGCTTCTGCCGAAACACGCCGGGGCTGCATGCACTTTCTCTCTCAGCGCCAGCTAGCACCACATTCTGTCTGCGTTGTAGCCTGAATCTTAAGGGAAAGATTCTCGGCTGCGTCTCGCACACAAAACAGCTTTAGGTCAGCAAGCTTACCCAGAGCTTGTCCGCGGCGCGTGAGAACCTGTATTTGCATCAGCTTTCCAGTGGCAGCCCTCTTTCCCTTACAGCCTGCACAGCGCCGTCAGATCGTGGTGCTCTCTGCCCCTTCCTTCTCAGTTCCAAGTACCACCGCGCACCGTCCAGCCTTGCAGGGAGCAAAGACGCGGACAGAGGTCTCGCACAGAAGAACGTGCCAGGAAGAAGCCATGCTCTTTCTCTCTCCTCGTCGTCGCCCAGACTGGGGTGCTGTGTCGAAAGTCTTGGCCAGCGAAAGGCTCATCCAGCAAGGGCTTGTCTCCTGACGCATTTCGTGGCGCTGGAGCTACACAGACCGTTTGGATAACTGTAAAACAGCAAGAAAATGATTGCGCCTCGAGCTGAGGAAAATCCGTGCACAGCACGCTGTGGATGCGTGCAGTATACACTCTGGAGAGCGGGACAGCTGAAAGCCGTCGCTGGGCTTCAGTTCTGCCCGGACCACAGAAGGCGAAGAACGGAGCAGCTGGGCAGCGGGCTAATGTACTCCGTGCAGCGAGTTCCAAAGTCCAGCCGAGAGCTGCTTCACGAGCAGATTCAGCCGAGAATGCTGTGGCTGCTTCAGAAAGTTAGGCGCAGCCCTTGCACTCCAGCACACAACCTGGCCAGAAGCAGTTTCTCACACCTCCAGTGTTGCAGAGTCCATGCAGCTTGAGCACACCCAGGAGGGCGCGTCCAGAAAGAAGGCGTTCCTCAAGTGCCCCTTCTCTACGCAGCCTCGAAACTGAGCACAACACGGTGCGGCTCGGGAGCTTCTTTCTCCGAGAAGACGTGCCGTCACATTATGCGCTCTGGCAGCTCCGTTGCCCACTCGCAGCGGCCGCTCCCAAAGGAAAAGGCTCCAGGAGTAAAAGCCACTGCCGGGCTGAACCTTCCCCTTGCCTCACGTCAAGCAGCAGAAACTGTCCGCTGCACTCCGTACTTCCCTTCTCCGCCGCATACTACCACTGTGATCTCTGCATCTCGAGGCATAAACCGAGCACAGTTGTTTCCAGGGAAAGCTGGAAGAGCAATGGGTAACAGCACGAGTAGCTGCAAGTTGAGCTTTCTGTTTCCGACTGCTAACGCGAATCCGCCAACAAAGCGAGTGGCAGGCACGCTTCCTCTTGCAGCCTGTGCCATTCGCACAGCAGCTCGGTGCTCTGCGCCTTCCTTCTGATGCCCTTCGTACCACGGCGCGCTTTCGTTCTGCTGGAGAAGACGAGCAGTCGTCTGCTTCTCGCCCAGAGAGCACGGTGCCGGCAGCGAAAGCCTCCAGGCTGCTGCTGCTTCTGCCGAAACACGCCGGGGCTGCATGCACTTTCTCTCTCAGCGCCAGCTAGCACCACATTCTGTCTGCGTTGTAGCCTGAATCTTAAGGGAAAGATTCTCGGCTGCGTCTCGCACACAAAACAGCTTTAGGTCAGCAAGCTTACCCAGAGCTTGTCCGCGGCGCGTGAGAACCTGTATTTGCATCAGCTTTCCAGTGGCAGCCCTCTTTCCCTTACAGCCTGCACAGCGCCGTCAGATCGTGGTGCTCTCTGCCCCTTCCTTCTCAGTTCCAAGTACCACCGCGCACCGTCCAGCCTTGCAGGGAGCAAAGACGCGGACAGAGGTCTCGCACAGAAGAACGTGCCAGGAAGAAGCCATGCTCTTTCTCTCTCCTCGTCGTCGCCCAGACTGGGGTGCTGTGTCGAAAGTCTTGGCCAGCGAAAGGCTCATCCAGCAAGGGCTTGTCTCCTGACGCATTTCGTGGCGCTGGAGCTACACAGACCGTTTGGATAACTGTAAAACAGCAAGAAAATGATTGCGCCTCGAGCTGAGGAAAATCCGTGCACAGCACGCTGTGGATGCGTGCAGTATACACTCTGGAGAGCGGGACAGCTGAAAGCCGTCGCTGGGCTTCAGTTCTGCCCGGACCACAGAAGGCGAAGAACGGAGCAGCTGGGCAGCGGGCTAATGTACTCCGTGCAGCGAGTTCCAAAGTCCAGCCGAGAGCTGCTTCACGAGCAGATTCAGCCGAGAATGCTGTGGCTGCTTCAGAAAGTTAGGCGCAGCCCTTGCACTCCAGCACACAACCTGGCCAGAAGCAGTTTCTCACACCTCCAGTGTTGCAGAGTCCATGCAGCTTGAGCACACCCAGGAGGGCGCGTCCAGAAAGAAGGCGTTCCTCAAGTGCCCCTTCTCTACGCAGCCTCGAAACTGAGCACAACACGGTGCGGCTCGGGAGCTTCTTTCTCCGAGAAGACGTGCCGTCACATTATGCGCTCTGGCAGCTCCGTTGCCCACTCGCAGCGGCCGCTCCCAAAGGAAAAGGCTCCAGGAGTAAAAGCCACTGCCGGGCTGAACCTTCCCCTTGCCTCACGTCAAGCAGCAGAAACTGTCCGCTGCACTCCGTACTTCCCTTCTCCGCCGCATACTACCACTGTGATCTCTGCATCTCGAGGCATAAACCGAGCACAGTTGTTTCCAGGGAAAGCTGGAAGAGCAATGGGTAACAGCACGAGTAGCTGCAAGTTGAGCTTTCTGTTTCCGACTGCTAACGCGAATCCGCCAACAAAGCGAGTGGCAGGCACGCTTCCTCTTGCAGCCTGTGCCATTCGCACAGCAGCTCGGTGCTCTGCGCCTTCCTTCTGATGCCCTTCGTACCACGGCGCGCTTTCGTTCTGCTGGAGAAGACGAGCAGTCGTCTGCTTCTCGCCCAGAGAGCACGGTGCCGGCAGCGAAAGCCTCCAGGCTGCTGCTGCTTCTGCCGAAACACGCCGGGGCTGCATGCACTTTCTCTCTCAGCGCCAGCTAGCACCACATTCTGTCTGCGTTGTAGCCTGAATCTTAAGGGAAAGATTCTCGGCTGCGTCTCGCACACAAAACAGCTTTAGGTCAGCAAGCTTACCCAGAGCTTGTCCGCGGCGCGTGAGAACCTGTATTTGCATCAGCTTTCCAGTGGCAGCCCTCTTTCCCTTACAGCCTGCACAGCGCCGTCAGATCGTGGTGCTCTCTGCCCCTTCCTTCTCAGTTCCAAGTACCACCGCGCACCGTCCAGCCTTGCAGGGAGCAAAGACGCGGACAGAGGTCTCGCACAGAAGAACGTGCCAGGAAGAAGCCATGCTCTTTCTCTCTCCTCGTCGTCGCCCAGACTGGGGTGCTGTGTCGAAAGTCTTGGCCAGCGAAAGGCTCATCCAGCAAGGGCTTGTCTCCTGACGCATTTCGTGGCGCTGGAGCTACACAGACCGTTTGGATAACTGTAAAACAGCAAGAAAATGATTGCGCCTCGAGCTGAGGAAAATCCGTGCACAGCACGCTGTGGATGCGTGCAGTATACACTCTGGAGAGCGGGACAGCTGAAAGCCGTCGCTGGGCTTCAGTTCTGCCGGACCACAGAAGGCGAAGAACGGAGCAGCTGGGCAGCGGGCTAATGTACTCCGTGCAGCGAGTTCCAAAGTCCAGCCGAGAGCTGCTTCACGAGCAGATTCAGCCGAGAATGCTGTGGCTGCTTCAGAAAGTTAGGCGCAGCCCTTGCACTCCAGCACACAACCTGGCCAGAAGCAGTTTCTCACACCTCCAGTGTTGCAGAGTCCATGCAGCTTGAGCACACCCAGGAGGGCGCGTCCAGAAAGAAGGCGTTCCTCAAGTGCCCCTTCTCTACGCAGCCTCGAAACTGAGCACAACACGGTGCGGCTCGGGAGCTTCTTTCTCCGAGAAGACGTGCCGTCACATTATGCGCTCTGGCAGCTCCGTTGCCCACTCGCAGCGGCCGCTCCCAAAGGAAAAGGCTCCAGGAGTAAAAGCCACTGCCGGGCTGAACCTTCCCCTTGCCTCACGTCAAGCAGCAGAAACTGTCCGCTGCACTCCGTACTTCCCTTCTCCGCCGCATACTACCACTGTGATCTCTGCATCTCGAGGCATAACCGAGCACAGTTGTTTCCAGGGAAAGCTGGAAGAGCAATGGGTAACAGCACGAGTAGCTGCAAGTTGAGCTTTCTGTTTCCGACTGCTAACGCGAATCCGCCAACAAAGCGAGTGGCAGGCACGCTTCCTCTTGCAGCCTGTGCCATTCGCACAGCAGCTCGGTGCTCTGCGCCTTCCTTCTGATGCCCTTCGTACCACGGCGCGCTTTCGTTCTGCTGGAGAAGACGAGCAGTCGTCTGCTTCTCGCCCAGAGAGCACGGTGCCGGCAGCGAAAGCCTCCAGGCTGCTGCTGCTTCTGCCGAAACACGCCGGGGCCGCATGCACTTTCTCTCTCAGCGCCAGCTAGCACCACATTCTGTCTGCGTTGTAGCCTGAATCTTAAGGGAAAGATTCTCGGCTGCGTCTCGCACACAAAACAGCTTTAGGTCAGCAAGCTTACCCAGAGCTTGTCCGCGGCGCGTGAGAACCTGTATTTGCATCAGCTTTCCAGTGGCAGCCCTCTTTCCCTTACAGCCTGCACAGCGCCGTCAGATCGTGGTGCTCTCTGCCCCTTCCTTCTCAGTTCCAAGTACCACCGCGCACCGTCCAGCCTTGCAGGGAGCAAAGACGCGGACAGAGGTCTCGCACAGAAGAACGTGCCAGGAAGAAGCCATGCTCTTTCTCTCTCCTCGTCGTCGCCCAGATTGGGGTGCTGTGTCGAAAGTCTTGGCCAGCGAAAGGCTCATCCAGCAAGGGCTTGTCTCCTGACGCATTTCGTGGCGCTGGAGCTACACAGACCGTTTGGATAACTGTAAAACAGCAAGAAAATGATTGCGCCTCGAGCTGAGGAAAATCCGTGCACAGCACGCTGTGGATGCGTGCAGTATACACTCTGGAGAGCGGGACAGCTGAAAGCCGTCGCTGGGCTTCAGTTCTGCCCGGACCACAGAAGGCGAAGAACGGAGCAGCTGGGCAGCGGGCTAATGTACTCCGTGCAGCGAGTTCCAAAGTCCAGCCGAGAGCTGCTTCACGAGCAGATTCAGCCGAGAATGCTGTGGCTGCTTCAGAAAGTTAGGCGCAGCCCTTGCACTCCAGCACACAACCTGGCCAGAAGCAGTTTCTCACACCTCCAGTGTTGCAGAGTCCATGCAGCTTGAGCACACCCAGGAGGGCGCGTCCAGAAAGAAGGCGTTCCTCAAGTGCCCCTTCTCTACGCAGCCTCGAAACTGAGCACAACACGGTGCGGCTCGGGAGCTTCTTTCTCCGAGAAGACGTGCCGTCACATTATGCGCTCTGGCAGCTCCGTTGCCCACTCGCAGCGGCCGCTCCCAAAGGAAAAGGCTCCAGGAGTAAAAGCCACTGCCGGGCTGAACCTTCCCCTTGCCTCACGTCAAGCAGCAGAAACTGTCCGCTGCACTCCGTACTTCCTTCTCCGCCGCATACTACCACTGTGATCTCTGCATCTCGAGGCATAAACCGAGCACAGTTGTTTCCAGGGAAAGCTGGAAGAGCAATGGGTAACAGCACGAGTAGCTGCAAGTTGAGCTTTCTGTTTCCGACTGCTAACGCGAATCCGCCAACAAAGCGAGTGGCAGGCACGCTTCCTCTTGCAGCCTGTGCCATTCGCACAGCAGCTCGGTGCTCTGCGCCTTCCTTCTGATGCCCTTCGTACCACGGCGCGCTTTCGTTCTGCTGAGAAGACGAGCAGTCGTCTGCTTCTCGCCCAGAGAGCACGGTGCCGGCAGCGAAAGCCTCCAGGCTGCTGCTGCTTCTGCCGAAACACGCCGGGGCTGCATGCACTTTCTCTCTCAGCGCCAGCTAGCACCACATTCTGTCTGCGTTGTAGCCTGAATCTTAAGGGAAAGATTCTCGGCTGCGTCTCGCACACAAAACAGCTTTAGGTCAGCAAGCTTACCCAGAGCTTGTCCGCGGCGCGTGAGAACCTGTATTTGCATCAGCTTTCCAGTGGCAGCCCTCTTTCCCTTACAGCCTGCACAGCGCCGTCAGATCGTGGTGCTCTCTGCCCCTTCCTTCTCAGTTCCAAGTACCACCGCGCACCGTCCAGCCTTGCAGGGAGCAAAGACGCGGACAGAGGTCTCGCACAGAAGAACGTGCCAGGAAGAAGCCATGCTCTTTCTCTCTCCTCGTCGTCGCCCAGACTGGGGTGCTGTGTCGAAAGTCTTGGCCAGCGAAAGGCTCATCCAGCAAGGGCTTGTCTCCTGACGCATTTCGTGGCGCTGGAGCTACACAGACCGTTTGGATAACTGTAAAACAGCAAGAAAATGATTGCGCCTCGAGCTGAGGAAAATCCGTGCACAGCACGCTGTGGATGCGTGCAGTATACACTCTGGAGAGCGGGACAGCTGAAAGCCGTCGCTGGGCTTCAGTTCTGCCCGGACCACAGAAGGCGAAGAACGGAGCAGCTGGGCAGCGGGCTAATGTACTCCGTGCAGCGAGTTCCAAAGTCCAGCCGAGAGCTGCTTCACGAGCAGATTCAGCCGAGAATGCTGTGGCTGCTTCAGAAAGTTAGGCGCAGCCCTTGCACTCCAGCACACAACCTGGCCAGAAGCAGTTTCTCACACCTCCAGTGTTGCAGAGTCCATGCAGCTTGAGCACACCCAGGAGGGCGCGTCCAGAAAGAAGGCGTTCCTCAAGTGCCCCTTCTCTACGCAGCCTCGAAACTGAGCACAACACGGTGTGCGGCTCGGGAGCTTCTTTCTCCGAGAAGACGTGCCGTCACATTATGCGCTCTGGCAGCTCCGTTGCCCACTCGCAGCGGCGCTCCAAAGGAAAAGGCTCCAGGAGTAAAAGCCACTGCCGGGCTGAACCTTCCCTTGCCTCACGTCAAGCAGCAGAAACTGTCCGCTGCACTCCGTACTTCCCTTCTCCGCCGCATACTACCACTGTGATCTCTGCATCTCGAGGCATAAACCGAGCACAGTTGTTTCCAGGGAAAGCTGGAAGAGCAATGGGTAACAGCACGAGTAGCTGCAAGTTGAGCTTTCTGTTTCCGACTGCTAACGCGAATCCGCCAACAAAGCGAGTGGCAGGCACGCTTCCTCTTGCAGCCTGTGCCATTCGCACAGCAGCTCGGTGCTCTGCGCCTTCCTTCTGATGCCCTTCGTACCACGGCGCGCTTTCGTTCTGCTGGAGAAGACGAGCAGTCGTCTGCTTCTCGCCCAGAGAGCACGGTGCCGGCAGCGAAAGCCTCCAGGCTGCTGATGCTTCTGCCGAAACACGCCGGGGGCCGCATGCACTTTCTCTCTCTCAGCGCCAGCTAGCACCACATTCTGTCTGCGTTGTAGCCTGAATCTTAAGGGAAAGATTCTCGGCTGCGTCTCGCACACAAAACAGCTTTAGGTCAGCAAGCTTACCCAGAGCTTGTCCGCGGCGCGTGAGAACCTGTATTTGCATCAGCTTTCCAGTGGCAGCCCTCTTTCCCTTACAGCCTGCACAGCGCCGTCAGATCGTGGTGCTCTCTCTGCCCCTTCTTCTCAGTTCCAAGTACCACCGCGCACCGTCCAGCCTTGCAGGGAGCAAAGACGCGGACAGAGGTCTCGCACAGAAGAACGTGCCAGGAAGAAGCCATGCTCTTTCTCTCTCCTCGTCGTCGCCCAGACTGGGGTGCTGTGTCGAAAGTCTTGGCCAGCGAAAGGCTCATCCAGCAAGGGGCTTGTCTCCTGACGCATTTCGTGCGCTGGAGCTACACAGACCGTTTGGATAACTGTAAAACAGCAAGAAAATGATTGCGCCTCGAGCTGAGGAAAATCCGTGCACAGCACGCTGTGGATGCGTGCAGTATACACTCTGGAGAGCGGGACAGCTGAAAGCCGTCGCTGGGCTTCAGTTCTGCCGGACCACAGAAGGCGAAGAACGGAGCAGCTGGGCAGCGGGCTAATGTACTCCGTGCAGCGAGTTCCAAAGTCCAGCCGAGAGCTGCTTCACGAGCAGATTCAGCCGAGAATGCTGTGGCTGCTTCAGAAAGTTAGGCGCAGCCCTTGCACTCCAGCACACAACCTGGCCAGAAAGCAGTTTCTCACACCTCCAGTGTTGCAGAGTCCATGCAGCTTGAGCACACCCAGGAGGGCGCGTCAGAAAGAAGGCGTTCCTCAAGTGCCCCTTCTCTACGCAGCCTCGAAACTGAGCACAACACGGTGCGGCTCGGGAGCTTCTTTCTCCGAGAAGACGTGCCGTCACATTATGCGCTCTGGCAGCTCCGTTGCCCACTCGCAGCGGCCGCTCCCAAAGGAAAAGGCTCCAGGAGTAAAAGCCACTGCCGGGCTGAACCTTCCCCTTGCCTCACGTCAAGCAGCAGAAACTGTCCGCTGCACTCCGTACTTCCCTTCTCCGCCGCATACTACCACTGTGATCTCTGCATCTCGAGGCATAAACCGAGCACAGTTGTTTCCAGGGAAAGCTGGAAGAGCAATGGGTAACAGCACGAGTAGCTGCAAGTTGAGCTTTCTGTTTCCGACTGCTAACGCGAATCCGCCAACAAAGCGAGTGGCAGGCACGCTTCTCTTGCAGCCTGTGCCATTCGCACAGCAGCTCGGTGCTCTGCGCCTTCCTTCTGATGCCCTTCGTACCACGGCGCGCTTTCGTTCTGCTGGAGAAGACGAGCAGTCGTCTGCTTCTCGCCCAGAGAGCACGGTGCCGGGCAGCGAAAGCCTCCAGGCTGCTGCTGCTTCTGCCGAAACACGCCGGGGCTGCATGCACTTTCTCTCTCAGCGCCAGCTAGCACCACATTCTGTCTGCGTTGTAGCCTGAATCTTAAGGGAAAGATTCTCGGCTGCGTCTCGCACACAAAACAGCTTTAGGTCAGCAAGCTTACCCAGAGCTTGTCCGCGGCGCGTGAGAACCTGTATTTGCATCAGCTTTCCAGTGGCAGCCCTCTTTCCCTTACAGCCTGCACAGCGCCGTCAGATCGTGGTGCTCTCTGCCCCTTCCTTCTCAGTTCCAAGTACCACCGCGCACCGTCCAGCCTTGCAGGGAGCAAAGACGCGGACAGAGGTCTCGCACAGAAGAACGTGCCAGGAAGAAGCCATGCTCTTTCTCTCTCCTCGTCGTCGCCCAGACTGGGGTGCTGTGTCGAAAGTCTTGGCCAGCGAAAGGCTCATCCAGCAAGGGCTTGTCTCCTGACGCATTTCGTGCGCTGGAGCTACACAGACCGTTTGGATAACTGTAAAACAGCAAGAAAATGATTGCGCCTCGAGCTGAGGAAAATCCGTGCACAGCACGCTGTGGATGCGTGCAGTATACACTCTGGAGAGCGGGACAGCTGAAAGCCGTCGCTGGGCTTCAGTTCTGCCCGGACCACAGAAGGCGAAGAACGGAGCAGCTGGGCAGCGGGCTAATGTACTCCGTGCAGCGAGTTCCAAAGTCCAGCCGAGAGCTGCTTCACGAGCAGATTCAGCCGAGAATGCTGTGGCTGCTTCAGAAAGTAGGCGCAGCCCTTGCACTCCAGCACACAACCTGGCCAGAAGCAGTTTCTCACACCTCCAGTGTTGCAGAGTCCATGCAGCTTGAGCACACCCAGGAGGGCGCGTCCAGAAAGAAGGCGTTCCTCAAGTGCCCTTCTCTACGCAGCCTCGAAACTGAGCACAACACGGTGCGGCTCGGGAGCTTCTTTCTCCGAGAAGACGTGCCGTCACATTATGCGCTCTGGCAGCTCCGTTGCCCACTCGCAGCGGCCGCTCCCAAAGGAAAAGGCTCCAGGAGTAAAAGCCACTGCCGGGCTGAACCTTCCCCTTGCCTCACGTCAAGCAGCAGAAACTGTCCGCTGCACTCCGTACTTCCCTTCTCCGCCGCATACTACCACTGTGATCTCTGCATCTCGAGGCATAAACCGAGCACAGTTGTTTTCCAGGGAAAGCTGGAAGAGCAATGGGTAACACAGCACGAGTAGCTGCAAGTTGAGCTTTCTGTTTCCGACTGCTAACGCGAATCCGCCAACAAAGCGAGTGGCAGGCACGCTTCCTCTTGCAGCCTGTGCCATTCGCACAGCAGCTCGGTGCTCTGCGCCTTCCTTCTGATGCCCTTCGTACCACGGCGCGCTTTCGTTCTGCTGGAGAAGACGAGCAGTCGTCTGCTTCTCGCCCAGAGAGCACGGTGCCGGCAGCGAAAGCCTCCAGGCTGCTGCTGCTTCTGCCGAAACACGCCGGGGCTGCATGCACTTTCTCTCTCAGCGCCAGCTAGCACCACATTCTGTCTGCGTTGTAGCCTGAATCTTAAGGGAAAGATTCTCGGCTGCGTCTCGCACACAAAACAGCTTTAGGTCAGCAAGCTTACCCAGAGCTTGTCCGCGGCGCGTGAGAACCTGTATTTGCATCAGCTTTCCAGTGGCAGCCCTCTTTCCCTTACAGCCTGCACAGCGCCGTCAGATCGTGGTGCTCTCTGCCCCTTCCTTCTCAGTTCCAAGTACCACCGCGCACCGTCCAGCCTTGCAGGGAGCAAAGACGCGGACAGAGGTCTCGCACAGAAGAACGTGCCAGGAAGAAGCCATGCTCTTTCTCTCTCCTCGTCGTCGCCCAGACTGGGGTGCTGTGTCGAAAGTCTTGGCCAGCGAAAGGCTCATCCAGCAAGGGCTTGTCTCCTGACGCATTTCGTGGCGCTGGAGCTACACAGACCGTTTGGATAACTGTAAAACAGCAAGAAAATGATTGCGCCTCGAGCTGAGGAAAATCCGTGCACAGCACGCTGTGGATGCGTGCAGTATACACTCTGGAGAGCGGGACAGCTGAAAGCCGTCGCTGGGCTTCAGTTCTGCCCGGACCACAGAAGGCGAAGAACGGAGCAGCTGGGCAGCGGGCTAATGTACTCCGTGCAGCGAGTTCCAAAGTCCAGCCGAGAGCTGCTTCACGAGCAGATTCAGCCGAGAATGCTGTGGCTGCTTCAGAAAGTTAGGCGCAGCCCTTGCACTCCAGCACACAACCTGGCCAGAAGCAGTTTCTCACACCTCCAGTGTTGCAGAGTCCATGCAGCTTGAGCACACCCAGGAGGGCGCGTCCAGAAAGAAGGCGTTCCTCAAGTGCCCCTTCTCTACGCAGCCTCGAAACTGAGCACAACACGGTGCGGCTCGGGAGCTTCTTTCTCCGAGAAGACGTGCCGTCACATTATGCGCTCTGGCAGCTCCGTTGCCCACTCGCAGCGGCCGCTCCCAAAGGAAAAGGCTCCAGGAGTAAAAGCCACTGCCGGGCTGAACCTTCCCCTTGCCTCACGTCAAGCAGCAGAAACTGTCCGCTGCACTCCGTACTTCCCTTCTCCGCCGCATACTACCACTGTGATCTCTGCATCTCGAGGCATAAACCGAGCACAGTTGTTTCCAGGGAAAGCTGGAAGAGCAATGGGTAACAGCACGAGTAGCTGCAAGTTGAGCTTTCTGTTTCCGACTGCTAACGCGAATCCGCCAACAAAGCGAGTGGCAGGCACGCTTCCTCTTGCAGCCTGTGCCATTCGCACAGCAGCTCGGTGCTCTGCGCCTTCCTTCTGATGCCCTTCGTACCACGGCGCGCTTTCGTTCTGCTGGAGAAGACGAGCAGTCGTCTGCTTCTCGCCCAGAGAGCACGGTGCCGGCAGCGAAAGCCTCCAGGCTGCTGCTGCTTCTGCCGAAACACGCCGGGGCTGCATGCACTTTCTCTCTCAGCGCCAGCTAGCACCACATTCTGTCTGCGTTGTAGCCTGAATCTTAAGGGAAAGATTCTCGGCTGCGTCTCGCACACAAAACAGCTTTAGGTCAGCAAGCTTACCCAGAGCTTGTCCGCGGCGCGTGAGAACCTGTATTTGCATCAGCTTTCCAGTGGCAGCCCTCTTTCCCTTACAGCCTGCACAGCGCCGTCAGATCGTGGTGCTCTCTGCCCCTTCCTTCTCAGTTCCAAGTACCACCGCGCACCGTCCAGCCTTGCAGGGAGCAAAGACGCGGACAGAGGTCTCGCACAGAAGAACGTGCCAGGAAGAAGCCATGCTCTTTCTCTCTCCTCGTCGTCGCCCAGACTGGGGTGCTGTGTCGAAAGTCTTGGCCAGCGAAAGGCTCATCCAGCAAGGGCTTGTCTCCTGACGCATTTCGTGGCGCTGGAGCTACACAGACCGTTTGGATAACTGTAAAACAGCAAGAAAATGATTGCGCCTCGAGCTGAGGAAAATCCGTGCACAGCACGCTGTGGATGCGTGCAGTATACACTCTGGAGAGCGGGACAGCTGAAAGCCGTCGCTGGGCTTCAGTTCTGCCCGGACCACAGAAGGCGAAGAACGGAGCAGCTGGGCAGCGGGCTAATGTACTCCGTGCAGCGAGTTCCAAAGTCCAGCCGAGAGCTGCTTCACGAGCAGATTCAGCCGAGAATGCTGTGGCTGCTTCAGAAAGTTAGGCGCAGCCCTTGCACTCCAGCACACAACCTGGCCAGAAGCAGTTTCTCACACCTCCAGTGTTGCAGAGTCCATGCAGCTTGAGCACACCCAGGAGGGCGCGTCCAGAAAGAAGGCGTTCCTCAAGTGCCCCTTCTCTACGCAGCCTCGAAACTGAGCACAACACGGTGCGGCTCGGGAGCTTCTTTCTCCGAGAAGACGTGCCGTCACATTATGCGCTCTGGCAGCTCCGTTGCCCACTCGCAGCGGCCGCTCCCAAAGGAAAAGGCTCCAGGAGTAAAAGCCACTGCCGGGCTGAACCTTCCCCTTGCCTCACGTCAAGCAGCAGAAACTGTCCGCTGCACTCCGTACTTCCCTTCTCCGCCGCATACTACCACTGTGATCTCTGCATCTCGAGGCATAAACCGAGCACAGTTGTTTCCAGGGAAAGCTGGAAGAGCAATGGGTAACAGCACGAGTAGCTGCAAGTTGAGCTTTCTGTTTCCGACTGCTAACGCGAATCCGCCAACAAAGCGAGTGGCAGGCACGCTTCCTCTTGCAGCCTGTGCCATTCGCACAGCAGCTCGGTGCTCTGCGCCTTCCTTCTGATGCCCTTCGTACCACGGCGCGCTTTCGTTCTGCTGGAGAAGACGAGCAGTCGTCTGCTTCTCGCCCAGAGAGCACGGTGCCGGCAGCGAAAGCCTCCAGGCTGCTGCTGCTTCTGCCGAAACACGCCGGGGCTGCATGCACTTTCTCTCTCAGCGCCAGCTAGCACCACATTCTGTCTGCGTTGTAGCCTGAATCTTAAGGGAAAGATTCTCGGCTGCGTCTCGCACACAAAACAGCTTTAGGTCAGCAAGCTTACCCAGAGCTTGTCCGCGGCGCGTGAGAACCTGTATTTGCATCAGCTTTCCAGTGGCAGCCCTCTTTCCCTTACAGCCTGCACAGCGCCGTCAGATCGTGGTGCTCTCTGCCCCTTCCTTCTCAGTTCCAAGTACCACCGCGCACCGTCCAGCCTTGCAGGGAGCAAAGACGCGGACAGAGGTCTCGCACAGAAGAACGTGCCAGGAAGAAGCCATGCTCTTTCTCTCTCCTCGTCGTCGCCCAGACTGGGGTGCTGTGTCGAAAGTCTTGGCCAGCGAAAGGCTCATCCAGCAAGGGCTTGTCTCCTGACGCATTTCGTGGCGCTGGAGCTACACAGACCGTTTGGATAACTGTAAAACAGCAAGAAAATGATTGCGCCTCGAGCTGAGGAAAATCCGTGCACAGCACGCTGTGGATGCGTGCAGTATACACTCTGGAGAGCGGGACAGCTGAAAGCCGTCGCTGGGCTTCAGTTCTGCCCGGACCACAGAAGGCGAAGAACGGAGCAGCTGGGCAGCGGGCTAATGTACTCCGTGCAGCGAGTTCCAAAGTCCAGCCGAGAGCTGCTTCACGAGCAGATTCAGCCGAGAATGCTGTGGCTGCTTCAGAAAGTTAGGCGCAGCCCTTGCACTCCAGCACACAACCTGGCCAGAAGCAGTTTCTCACACCTCCAGTGTTGCAGAGTCCATGCAGCTTGAGCACACCCAGGAGGGCGCGTCCAGAAAGAAGGCGTTCCTCAAGTGCCCCTTCTCTACGCAGCCTCGAAACTGAGCACAACACGGTGCGGCTCGGGAGCTTCTTTCTCCGAGAAGACGTGCCGTCACATTATGCGCTCTGGCAGCTCCGTTGCCCACTCGCAGCGGCCGCTCCCAAAGGAAAAGGCTCCAGGAGTAAAAGCCACTGCCGGGCTGAACCTTCCCCTTGCCTCACGTCAAGCAGCAGAAACTGTCCGCTGCACTCCGTACTTCCCTTCTCCGCCGCATACTACCACTGTGATCTCTGCATCTCGAGGCATAAACCGAGCACAGTTGTTTCCAGGGAAAGCTGGAAGAGCAATGGGTAACAGCACGAGTAGCTGCAAGTTGAGCTTTCTGTTTCCGACTGCTAACGCGAATCCGCCAACAAAGCGAGTGGCAGGCACGCTTCCTCTTGCAGCCTGTGCCATTCGCACAGCAGCTCGGTGCTCTGCGCCTTCCTTCTGATGCCCTTCGTACCACGGCGCGCTTTCGTTCTGCTGGAGAAGACGAGCAGTCGTCTGCTTCTCGCCCAGAGAGCACGGTGCCGGCAGCGAAAGCCTCCAGGCTGCTGCTGCTTCTGCCGAAACACGCCGGGGCTGCATGCACTTTCTCTCTCAGCGCCAGCTAGCACCACATTCTGTCTGCGTTGTAGCCTGAATCTTAAGGGAAAGATTCTCGGCTGCGTCTCGCACACAAAACAGCTTTAGGTCAGCAAGCTTACCCAGAGCTTGTCCGCGGCGCGTGAGAACCTGTATTTGCATCAGCTTTCCAGTGGCAGCCCTCTTTCCCTTACAGCCTGCACAGCGCCGTCAGATCGTGGTGCTCTCTGCCCCTTCCTTCTCAGTTCCAAGTACCACCGCGCACCGTCCAGCCTTGCAGGGAGCAAAGACGCGGACAGAGGTCTCGCACAGAAGAACGTGCCAGGAAGAAGCCATGCTCTTTCTCTCTCCTCGTCGTCGCCCAGACTGGGGTGCTGTGTCGAAAGTCTTGGCCAGCGAAAGGCTCATCCAGCAAGGGCTTGTCTCCTGACGCATTTCGTGGCGCTGGAGCTACACAGACCGTTTGGATAACTGTAAAACAGCAAGAAAATGATTGCGCCTCGAGCTGAGGAAAATCCGTGCACAGCACGCTGTGGATGCGTGCAGTATACACTCTGGAGAGCGGGACAGCTGAAAGCCGTCGCTGGGCTTCAGTTCTGCCCGGACCACAGAAGGCGAAGAACGGAGCAGCTGGGCAGCGGGCTAATGTACTCCGTGCAGCGAGTTCCAAAGTCCAGCCGAGAGCTGCTTCACGAGCAGATTCAGCCGAGAATGCTGTGGCTGCTTCAGAAAGTTAGGCGCAGCCCTTGCACTCCAGCACACAACCTGGCCAGAAGCAGTTTCTCACACCTCCAGTGTTGCAGAGTCCATGCAGCTTGAGCACACCCAGGAGGGCGCGTCCAGAAAGAAGGCGTTCCTCAAGTGCCCCTTCTCTACGCAGCCTCGAAACTGAGCACAACACGGTGCGGCTCGGGAGCTTCTTTCTCCGAGAAGACGTGCCGTCACATTATGCGCTCTGGCAGCTCCGTTGCCCACTCGCAGCGGCCGCTCCCAAAGGAAAAGGCTCCAGGAGTAAAAGCCACTGCCGGGCTGAACCTTCCCCTTGCCTCACGTCAAGCAGCAGAAACTGTCCGCTGCACTCCGTACTTCCCTTCTCCGCCGCATACTACCACTGTGATCTCTGCATCTCGAGGCATAAACCGAGCACAGTTGTTTCCAGGGAAAGCTGGAAGAGCAATGGGTAACAGCACGAGTAGCTGCAAGTTGAGCTTTCTGTTTCCGACTGCTAACGCGAATCCGCCAACAAAGCGAGTGGCAGGCACGCTTCCTCTTGCAGCCTGTGCCATTCGCACAGCAGCTCGGTGCTCTGCGCCTTCCTTCTGATGCCCTTCGTACCACGGCGCGCTTTCGTTCTGCTGGAGAAGACGAGCAGTCGTCTGCTTCTCGCCCAGAGAGCACGGTGCCGGCAGCGAAAGCCTCCAGGCTGCTGCTGCTTCTGCCGAAACACGCCGGGGCTGCATGCACTTTCTCTCTCAGCGCCAGCTAGCACCACATTCTGTCTGCGTTGTAGCCTGAATCTTAAGGGAAAGATTCTCGGCTGCGTCTCGCACACAAAACAGCTTTAGGTCAGCAAGCTTACCCAGAGCTTGTCCGCGGCGCGTGAGAACCTGTATTTGCATCAGCTTTCCAGTGGCAGCCCTCTTTCCCTTACAGCCTGCACAGCGCCGTCAGATCGTGGTGCTCTCTGCCCCTTCCTTCTCAGTTCCAAGTACCACCGCGCACCGTCCAGCCTTGCAGGGAGCAAAGACGCGGACAGAGGTCTCGCACAGAAGAACGTGCCAGGAAGAAGCCATGCTCTTTCTCTCTCCTCGTCGTCGCCCAGACTGGGGTGCTGTGTCGAAAGTCTTGGCCAGCGAAAGGCTCATCCAGCAAGGGCTTGTCTCCTGACGCATTTCGTGGCGCTGGAGCTACACAGACCGTTTGGATAACTGTAAAACAGCAAGAAAATGATTGCGCCTCGAGCTGAGGAAAATCCGTGCACAGCACGCTGTGGATGCGTGCAGTATACACTCTGGAGAGCGGGACAGCTGAAAGCCGTCGCTGGGCTTCAGTTCTGCCCGGACCACAGAAGGCGAAGAACGGAGCAGCTGGGCAGCGGGCTAATGTACTCCGTGCAGCGAGTTCCAAAGTCCAGCCGAGAGCTGCTTCACGAGCAGATTCAGCCGAGAATGCTGTGGCTGCTTCAGAAAGTTAGGCGCAGCCCTTGCACTCCAGCACACAACCTGGCCAGAAGCAGTTTCTCACACCTCCAGTGTTGCAGAGTCCATGCAGCTTGAGCACACCCAGGAGGGCGCGTCCAGAAAGAAGGCGTTCCTCAAGTGCCCCTTCTCTACGCAGCCTCGAAACTGAGCACAACACGGTGCGGCTCGGGAGCTTCTTTCTCCGAGAAGACGTGCCGTCACATTATGCGCTCTGGCAGCTCCGTTGCCCACTCGCAGCGGCCGCTCCCAAAGGAAAAGGCTCCAGGAGTAAAAGCCACTGCCGGGCTGAACCTTCCCCTTGCCTCACGTCAAGCAGCAGAAACTGTCCGCTGCACTCCGTACTTCCCTTCTCCGCCGCATACTACCACTGTGATCTCTGCATCTCGAGGCATAAACCGAGCACAGTTGTTTCCAGGGAAAGCTGGAAGAGCAATGGGTAACAGCACGAGTAGCTGCAAGTTGAGCTTTCTGTTTCCGACTGCTAACGCGAATCCGCCAACAAAGCGAGTGGCAGGCACGCTTCCTCTTGCAGCCTGTGCCATTCGCACAGCAGCTCGGTGCTCTGCGCCTTCCTTCTGATGCCCTTCGTACCACGGCGCGCTTTCGTTCTGCTGGAGAAGACGAGCAGTCGTCTGCTTCTCGCCCAGAGAGCACGGTGCCGGCAGCGAAAGCCTCCAGGCTGCTGCTGCTTCTGCCGAAACACGCCGGGGCTGCATGCACTTTCTCTCTCAGCGCCAGCTAGCACCACATTCTGTCTGCGTTGTAGCCTGAATCTTAAGGGAAAGATTCTCGGCTGCGTCTCGCACACAAAACAGCTTTAGGTCAGCAAGCTTACCCAGAGCTTGTCCGCGGCGCGTGAGAACCTGTATTTGCATCAGCTTTCCAGTGGCAGCCCTCTTTCCCTTACAGCCTGCACAGCGCCGTCAGATCGTGGTGCTCTCTGCCCCTTCCTTCTCAGTTCCAAGTACCACCGCGCACCGTCCAGCCTTGCAGGGAGCAAAGACGCGGACAGAGGTCTCGCACAGAAGAACGTGCCAGGAAGAAGCCATGCTCTTTCTCTCTCCTCGTCGTCGCCCAGACTGGGGTGCTGTGTCGAAAGTCTTGGCCAGCGAAAGGCTCATCCAGCAAGGGCTTGTCTCCTGACGCATTTCGTGGCGCTGGAGCTACACAGACCGTTTGGATAACTGTAAAACAGCAAGAAAATGATTGCGCCTCGAGCTGAGGAAAATCCGTGCACAGCACGCTGTGGATGCGTGCAGTATACACTCTGGAGAGCGGGACAGCTGAAAGCCGTCGCTGGGCTTCAGTTCTGCCCGGACCACAGAAGGCGAAGAACGGAGCAGCTGGGCAGCGGGCTAATGTACTCCGTGCAGCGAGTTCCAAAGTCCAGCCGAGAGCTGCTTCACGAGCAGATTCAGCCGAGAATGCTGTGGCTGCTTCAGAAAGTTAGGCGCAGCCCTTGCACTCCAGCACACAACCTGGCCAGAAGCAGTTTCTCACACCTCCAGTGTTGCAGAGTCCATGCAGCTTGAGCACACCCAGGAGGGCGCGTCCAGAAAGAAGGCGTTCCTCAAGTGCCCCTTCTCTACGCAGCCTCGAAACTGAGCACAACACGGTGCGGCTCGGGAGCTTCTTTCTCCGAGAAGACGTGCCGTCACATTATGCGCTCTGGCAGCTCCGTTGCCCACTCGCAGCGGCCGCTCCCAAAGGAAAAGGCTCCAGGAGTAAAAGCCACTGCCGGGCTGAACCTTCCCCTTGCCTCACGTCAAGCAGCAGAAACTGTCCGCTGCACTCCGTACTTCCCTTCTCCGCCGCATACTACCACTGTGATCTCTGCATCTCGAGGCATAAACCGAGCACAGTTGTTTCCAGGGAAAGCTGGAAGAGCAATGGGTAACAGCACGAGTAGCTGCAAGTTGAGCTTTCTGTTTCCGACTGCTAACGCGAATCCGCCAACAAAGCGAGTGGCAGGCACGCTTCCTCTTGCAGCCTGTGCCATTCGCACAGCAGCTCGGTGCTCTGCGCCTTCCTTCTGATGCCCTTCGTACCACGGCGCGCTTTCGTTCTGCTGGAGAAGACGAGCAGTCGTCTGCTTCTCGCCCAGAGAGCACGGTGCCGGCAGCGAAAGCCTCCAGGCTGCTGCTGCTTCTGCCGAAACACGCCGGGGCTGCATGCACTTTCTCTCTCAGCGCCAGCTAGCACCACATTCTGTCTGCGTTGTAGCCTGAATCTTAAGGGAAAGATTCTCGGCTGCGTCTCGCACACAAAACAGCTTTAGGTCAGCAAGCTTACCCAGAGCTTGTCCGCGGCGCGTGAGAACCTGTATTTGCATCAGCTTTCCAGTGGCAGCCCTCTTTCCCTTACAGCCTGCACAGCGCCGTCAGATCGTGGTGCTCTCTGCCCCTTCCTTCTCAGTTCCAAGTACCACCGCGCACCGTCCAGCCTTGCAGGGAGCAAAGACGCGGACAGAGGTCTCGCACAGAAGAACGTGCCAGGAAGAAGCCATGCTCTTTCTCTCTCCTCGTCGTCGCCCAGACTGGGGTGCTGTGTCGAAAGTCTTGGCCAGCGAAAGGCTCATCCAGCAAGGGCTTGTCTCCTGACGCATTTCGTGGCGCTGGAGCTACACAGACCGTTTGGATAACTGTAAAACAGCAAGAAAATGATTGCGCCTCGAGCTGAGGAAAATCCGTGCACAGCACGCTGTGGATGCGTGCAGTATACACTCTGGAGAGCGGGACAGCTGAAAGCCGTCGCTGGGCTTCAGTTCTGCCCGGACCACAGAAGGCGAAGAACGGAGCAGCTGGGCAGCGGGCTAATGTACTCCGTGCAGCGAGTTCCAAAGTCCAGCCGAGAGCTGCTTCACGAGCAGATTCAGCCGAGAATGCTGTGGCTGCTTCAGAAAGTTAGGCGCAGCCCTTGCACTCCAGCACACAACCTGGCCAGAAGCAGTTTCTCACACCTCCAGTGTTGCAGAGTCCATGCAGCTTGAGCACACCCAGGAGGGCGCGTCCAGAAAGAAGGCGTTCCTCAAGTGCCCCTTCTCTACGCAGCCTC
The DNA here is from genome assembly GCF_041296385.1 of Aphelocoma coerulescens. NCBI lineage: Eukaryota > Metazoa > Chordata > Aves > Passeriformes > Corvidae > Aphelocoma > Aphelocoma coerulescens. Next base: position 25,078 of record NW_027183701.1, on the reverse strand, counting down.
GAAACTGAGCACAACACGGTGCGGCTCGGGAGCTTCTTTCTCCGAGAAGACGTGCCGTCACATTATGCGCTCTGGCAGCTCCGTTGCCCACTCGCAGCGGCCGCTCCCAAAGGAAAAGGCTCCAGGAGTAAAAGCCACTGCCGGGCTGAACCTTCCCCTTGCCTCACGTCAAGCAGCAGAAACTGTCCGCTGCACTCCGTACTTCCCTTCTCCGCCGCATACTACCACTGTGATCTCTGCATCTCGAGGCATAAACCGAGCACAGTTGTTTCCAGGGAAAGCTGGAAGAGCAATGGGTAACAGCACGAGTAGCTGCAAGTTGAGCTTTCTGTTTCCGACTGCTAACGCGAATCCGCCAACAAAGCGAGTGGCAGGCACGCTTCCTCTTGCAGCCTGTGCCATTCGCACAGCAGCTCGGTGCTCTGCGCCTTCCTTCTGATGCCCTTCGTACCACGGCGCGCTTTCGTTCTGCTGGAGAAGACGAGCAGTCGTCTGCTTCTCGCCCAGAGAGCACGGTGCCGGCAGCGAAAGCCTCCAGGCTGCTGCTGCTTCTGCCGAAACACGCCGGGGCTGCATGCACTTTCTCTCTCAGCGCCAGCTAGCACCACATTCTGTCTGCGTTGTAGCCTGAATCTTAAGGGAAAGATTCTCGGCTGCGTCTCGCACACAAAACAGCTTTAGGTCAGCAAGCTTACCCAGAGCTTGTCCGCGGCGCGTGAGAACCTGTATTTGCATCAGCTTTCCAGTGGCAGCCCTCTTTCCCTTACAGCCTGCACAGCGCCGTCAGATCGTGGTGCTCTCTGCCCCTTCCTTCTCAGTTCCAAGTACCACCGCGCACCGTCCAGCCTTGCAGGGAGCAAAGACGCGGACAGAGGTCTCGCACAGAAGAACGTGCCAGGAAGAAGCCATGCTCTTTCTCTCTCCTCGTCGTCGCCCAGACTGGGGTGCTGTGTCGAAAGTCTTGGCCAGCGAAAGGCTCATCCAGCAAGGGCTTGTCTCCTGACGCATTTCGTGGCGCTGGAGCTACACAGACCGTTTGGATAACTGTAAAACAGCAAGAAAATGATTGCGCCTCGAGCTGAGGAAAATCCGTGCACAGCACGCTGTGGATGCGTGCAGTATACACTCTGGAGAGCGGGACAGCTGAAAGCCGTCGCTGGGCTTCAGTTCTGCCCGGACCACAGAAGGCGAAGAACGGAGCAGCTGGGCAGCGGGCTAATGTACTCCGTGCAGCGAGTTCCAAAGTCCAGCCGAGAGCTGCTTCACGAGCAGATTCAGCCGAGAATGCTGTGGCTGCTTCAGAAAGTTAGGCGCAGCCCTTGCACTCCAGCACACAACCTGGCCAGAAGCAGTTTCTCACACCTCCAGTGTTGCAGAGTCCATGCAGCTTGAGCACACCCAGGAGGGCGCGTCCAGAAAGAAGGCGTTCCTCAAGTGCCCCTTCTCTACGCAGCCTCGAAACTGAGCACAACACGGTGCGGCTCGGGAGCTTCTTTCTCCGAGAAGACGTGCCGTCACATTATGCGCTCTGGCAGCTCCGTTGCCCACTCGCAGCGGCCGCTCCCAAAGGAAAAGGCTCCAGGAGTAAAAGCCACTGCCGGGCTGAACCTTCCCCTTGCCTCACGTCAAGCAGCAGAAACTGTCCGCTGCACTCCGTACTTCCCTTCTCCGCCGCATACTACCACTGTGATCTCTGCATCTCGAGGCATAAACCGAGCACAGTTGTTTCCAGGGAAAGCTGGAAGAGCAATGGGTAACAGCACGAGTAGCTGCAAGTTGAGCTTTCTGTTTCCGACTGCTAACGCGAATCCGCCAACAAAGCGAGTGGCAGGCACGCTTCCTCTTGCAGCCTGTGCCATTCGCACAGCAGCTCGGTGCTCTGCGCCTTCCTTCTGATGCCCTTCGTACCACGGCGCGCTTTCGTTCTGCTGGAGAAGACGAGCAGTCGTCTGCTTCTCGCCCAGAGAGCACGGTGCCGGCAGCGAAAGCCTCCAGGCTGCTGCTGCTTCTGCCGAAACACGCCGGGGCTGCATGCACTTTCTCTCTCAGCGCCAGCTAGCACCACATTCTGTCTGCGTTGTAGCCTGAATCTTAAGGGAAAGATTCTCGGCTGCGTCTCGCACACAAAACAGCTTTAGGTCAGCAAGCTTACCCAGAGCTTGTCCGCGGCGCGTGAGAACCTGTATTTGCATCAGCTTTCCAGTGGCAGCCCTCTTTCCCTTACAGCCTGCACAGCGCCGTCAGATCGTGGTGCTCTCTGCCCCTTCCTTCTCAGTTCCAAGTACCACCGCGCACCGTCCAGCCTTGCAGGGAGCAAAGACGCGGACAGAGGTCTCGCACAGAAGAACGTGCCAGGAAGAAGCCATGCTCTTTCTCTCTCCTCGTCGTCGCCCAGACTGGGGTGCTGTGTCGAAAGTCTTGGCCAGCGAAAGGCTCATCCAGCAAGGGCTTGTCTCCTGACGCATTTCGTGGCGCTGGAGCTACACAGACCGTTTGGATAACTGTAAAACAGCAAGAAAATGATTGCGCCTCGAGCTGAGGAAAATCCGTGCACAGCACGCTGTGGATGCGTGCAGTATACACTCTGGAGAGCGGGACAGCTGAAAGCCGTCGCTGGGCTTCAGTTCTGCCCGGACCACAGAAGGCGAAGAACGGAGCAGCTGGGCAGCGGGCTAATGTACTCCGTGCAGCGAGTTCCAAAGTCCAGCCGAGAGCTGCTTCACGAGCAGATTCAGCCGAGAATGCTGTGGCTGCTTCAGAAAGTTAGGCGCAGCCCTTGCACTCCAGCACACAACCTGGCCAGAAGCAGTTTCTCACACCTCCAGTGTTGCAGAGTCCATGCAGCTTGAGCACACCCAGGAGGGCGCGTCCAGAAAGAAGGCGTTCCTCAAGTGCCCCTTCTCTACGCAGCCTCGAAACTGAGCACAACACGGTGCGGCTCGGGAGCTTCTTTCTCCGAGAAGACGTGCCGTCACATTATGCGCTCTGGCAGCTCCGTTGCCCACTCGCAGCGGCCGCTCCCAAAGGAAAAGGCTCCAGGAGTAAAAGCCACTGCCGGGCTGAACCTTCCCCTTGCCTCACGTCAAGCAGCAGAAACTGTCCGCTGCACTCCGTACTTCCCTTCTCCGCCGCATACTACCACTGTGATCTCTGCATCTCGAGGCATAAACCGAGCACAGTTGTTTCCAGGGAAAGCTGGAAGAGCAATGGGTAACAGCACGAGTAGCTGCAAGTTGAGCTTTCTGTTTCCGACTGCTAACGCGAATCCGCCAACAAAGCGAGTGGCAGGCACGCTTCCTCTTGCAGCCTGTGCCATTCGCACAGCAGCTCGGTGCTCTGCGCCTTCCTTCTGATGCCCTTCGTACCATGGCGCGCTTTCGTTCTGCTGGAGAAGACGAGCAGTCGTCTGCTTCTCGCCCAGAGAGCACGGTGCCGGCAGCGAAAGCCTCCAGGCTGCTGCTGCTTCTGCCGAAACACGCCGGGGCTGCATGCACTTTCTCTCTCAGCGCCAGCTAGCACCACATTCTGTCTGCGTTGTAGCCTGAATCTTAAGGGAAAGATTCTCGGCTGCGTCTCGCACACAAAACAGCTTTAGGTCAGCAAGCTTACCCAGAGCTTGTCCGCGGCGCGTGAGAACCTGTATTTGCATCAGCTTTCCAGTGGCAGCCCTCTTTCCCTTACAGCCTGCACAGCGCCGTCAGATCGTGGTGCTCTCTGCCCCTTCCTTCTCAGTTCCAAGTACCACCGCGCACCGTCCAGCCTTGCAGGGAGCAAAGACGCGGACAGAGGTCTCGCACAGAAGAACGTGCCAGGAAGAAGCCATGCTCTTTCTCTCTCCTCGTCGTCGCCCAGACTGGGGTGCTGTGTCGAAAGTCTTGGCCAGCGAAAGGCTCATCCAGCAAGGGCTTGTCTCCTGACGCATTTCGTGGCGCTGGAGCTACACAGACCGTTTGGATAACTGTAAAACAGCAAGAAAATGATTGCGCCTCGAGCTGAGGAAAATCCGTGCACAGCACGCTGTGGATGCGTGCAGTATACACTCTGGAGAGCGGGACAGCTGAAAGCCGTCGCTGGGCTTCAGTTCTGCCCGGACCACAGAAGGCGAAGAACGGAGCAGCTGGGCAGCGGGCTAATGTACTCCGTGCAGCGAGTTCCAAAGTCCAGCCGAGAGCTGCTTCACGAGCAGATTCAGCCGAGAATGCTGTGGCTGCTTCAGAAAGTTAGGCGCAGCCCTTGCACTCCAGCACACAACCTGGCCAGAAGCAGTTTCTCACACCTCCAGTGTTGCAGAGTCCATGCAGCTTGAGCACACCCAGGAGGGCGCGTCCAGAAAGAAGGCGTTCCTCAAGTGCCCCTTCTCTACGCAGCCTCGAAACTGAGCACAACACGGTGCGGCTCGGGAGCTTCTTTCTCCGAGAAGACGTGCCGTCACATTATGCGCTCTGGCAGCTCCGTTGCCCACTCGCAGCGGCCGCTCCCAAAGGAAAAGGCTCCAGGAGTAAAAGCCACTGCCGGGCTGAACCTTCCCCTTGCCTCACGTCAAGCAGCAGAAACTGTCCGCTGCACTCCGTACTTCCCTTCTCCGCCGCATACTACCACTGTGATCTCTGCATCTCGAGGCATAAACCGAGCACAGTTGTTTCCAGGGAAAGCTGGAAGAGCAATGGGTAACAGCACGAGTAGCTGCAAGTTGAGCTTTCTGTTTCCGACTGCTAACGCGAATCCGCCAACAAAGCGAGTGGCAGGCACGCTTCCTCTTGCAGCCTGTGCCATTCGCACAGCAGCTCGGTGCTCTGCGCCTTCCTTCTGATGCCCTTCGTACCACGGCGCGCTTTCGTTCTGCTGGAGAAGACGAGCAGTCGTCTGCTTCTCGCCCAGAGAGCACGGTGCCGGCAGCGAAAGCCTCCAGGCTGCTGCTGCTTCTGCCGAAACACGCCGGGGCTGCATGCACTTTCTCTCTCAGCGCCAGCTAGCACCACATTCTGTCTGCGTTGTAGCCTGAATCTTAAGGGAAAGATTCTCGGCTGCGTCTCGCACACAAAACAGCTTTAGGTCAGCAAGCTTACCCAGAGCTTGTCCGCGGCGCGTGAGAACCTGTATTTGCATCAGCTTTCCAGTGGCAGCCCTCTTTCCCTTACAGCCTGCACAGCGCCGTCAGATCGTGGTGCTCTCTGCCCCTTCCTTCTCAGTTCCAAGTACCACCGCGCACCGTCCAGCCTTGCAGGGAGCAAAGACGCGGACAGAGGTCTCGCACAGAAGAACGTGCCAGGAAGAAGCCATGCTCTTTCTCTCTCCTCGTCGTCGCCCAGACTGGGGTGCTGTGTCGAAAGTCTTGGCCAGCGAAAGGCTCATCCAGCAAGGGCTTGTCTCCTGACGCATTTCGTGGCGCTGGAGCTACACAGACCGTTTGGATAACTGTAAAACAGCAAGAAAATGATTGCGCCTCGAGCTGAGGAAAATCCGTGCACAGCACGCTGTGGATGCGTGCAGTATACACTCTGGAGAGCGGGACAGCTGAAAGCCGTCGCTGGGCTTCAGTTCTGCCCGGACCACAGAAGGCGAAGAACGGAGCAGCTGGGCAGCGGGCTAATGTACTCCGTGCAGCGAGTTCCAAAGTCCAGCCGAGAGCTGCTTCACGAGCAGATTCAGCCGAGAATGCTGTGGCTGCTTCAGAAAGTTAGGCGCAGCCCTTGCACTCCAGCACACAACCTGGCCAGAAGCAGTTTCTCACACCTCCAGTGTTGCAGAGTCCATGCAGCTTGAGCACACCCAGGAGGGCGCGTCCAGAAAGAAGGCGTTCCTCAAGTGCCCCTTCTCTACGCAGCCTCGAAACTGAGCACAACACGGTGCGGCTCGGGAGCTTCTTTCTCCGAGAAGACGTGCCGTCACATTATGCGCTCTGGCAGCTCCGTTGCCCACTCGCAGCGGCCGCTCCCAAAGGAAAAGGCTCCAGGAGTAAAAGCCACTGCCGGGCTGAACCTTCCCCTTGCCTCACGTCAAGCAGCAGAAACTGTCCGCTGCACTCCGTACTTCCCTTCTCCGCCGCATACTACCACTGTGATCTCTGCATCTCGAGGCATAAACCGAGCACAGTTGTTTCCAGGGAAAGCTGGAAGAGCAATGGGTAACAGCACGAGTAGCTGCAAGTTGAGCTTTCTGTTTCCGACTGCTAACGCGAATCCGCCAACAAAGCGAGTGGCAGGCACGCTTCCTCTTGCAGCCTGTGCCATTCGCACAGCAGCTCGGTGCTCTGCGCCTTCCTTCTGATGCCCTTCGTACCACGGCGCGCTTTCGTTCTGCTGGAGAAGACGAGCAGTCGTCTGCTTCTCGCCCAGAGAGCACGGTGCCGGCAGCGAAAGCCTCCAGGCTGCTGCTGCTTCTGCCGAAACACGCCGGGGCTGCATGCACTTTCTCTCTCAGCGCCAGCTAGCACCACATTCTGTCTGCGTTGTAGCCTGAATCTTAAGGGAAAGATTCTCGGCTGCGTCTCGCACACAAAACAGCTTTAGGTCAGCAAGCTTACCCAGAGCTTGTCCGCGGCGCGTGAGAACCTGTATTTGCATCAGCTTTCCAGTGGCAGCCCTCTTTCCCTTACAGCCTGCACAGCGCCGTCAGATCGTGGTGCTCTCTGCCCCTTCCTTCTCAGTTCCAAGTACCACCGCGCACCGTCCAGCCTTGCAGGGAGCAAAGACGCGGACAGAGGTCTCGCACAGAAGAACGTGCCAGGAAGAAGCCATGCTCTTTCTCTCTCCTCGTCGTCGCCCAGACTGGGGTGCTGTGTCGAAAGTCTTGGCCAGCGAAAGGCTCATCCAGCAAGGGCTTGTCTCCTGACGCATTTCGTGGCGCTGGAGCTACACAGACCGTTTGGATAACTGTAAAACAGCAAGAAAATGATTGCGCCTCGAGCTGAGGAAAATCCGTGCACAGCACGCTGTGGATGCGTGCAGTATACACTCTGGAGAGCGGGACAGCTGAAAGCCGTCGCTGGGCTTCAGTTCTGCCCGGACCACAGAAGGCGAAGAACGGAGCAGCTGGGCAGCGGGCTAATGTACTCCGTGCAGCGAGTTCCAAAGTCCAGCCGAGAGCTGCTTCACGAGCAGATTCAGCCGAGAATGCTGTGGCTGCTTCAGAAAGTTAGGCGCAGCCCTTGCACTCCAGCACACAACCTGGCCAGAAGCAGTTTCTCACACCTCCAGTGTTGCAGAGTCCATGCAGCTTGAGCACACCCAGGAGGGCGCGTCCAGAAAGAAGGCGTTCCTCAAGTGCCCCTTCTCTACGCAGCCTCGAAACTGAGCACAACACGGTGCGGCTCGGGAGCTTCTTTCTCCGAGAAGACGTGCCGTCACATTATGCGCTCTGGCAGCTCCGTTGTCCACTCGCAGCGGCCGCTCCCAAAGGAAAAGGCTCCAGGAGTAAAAGCCACTGCCGGGCTGAACCTTCCCCTTGCCTCACGTCAAGCAGCAGAAACTGTCCGCTGCACTCCGTACTTCCCTTCTCCGCCGCATACTACCACTGTGATCTCTGCATCTCGAGGCATAAACCGAGCACAGTTGTTTCCAGGGAAAGCTGGAAGAGCAATGGGTAACAGCACGAGTAGCTGCAAGTTGAGCTTTCTGTTTCCGACTGCTAACGCGAATCCGCCAACAAAGCGAGTGGCAGGCACGCTTCCTCTTGCAGCCTGTGCCATTCGCACAGCAGCTCGGTGCTCTGCGCCTTCCTTCTGATGCCCTTCGTACCACGGCGCGCTTTCGTTCTGCTGGAGAAGACGAGCAGTCGTCTGCTTCTCGCCCAGAGAGCACGGTGCCGGCAGCGAAAGCCTCCAGGCTGCTGCTGCTTCTGCCGAAACACGCCGGGGCTGCATGCACTTTCTCTCTCAGCGCCAGCTAGCACCACATTCTGTCTGCGTTGTAGCCTGAATCTTAAGGGAAAGATTCTCGGCTGCGTCTCGCACACAAAACAGCTTTAGGTCAGCAAGCTTACCCAGAGCTTGTCCGCGGCGCGTGAGAACCTGTATTTGCATCAGCTTTCCAGTGGCAGCCCTCTTTCCCTTACAGCCTGCACAGCGCCGTCAGATCGTGGTGCTCTCTGCCCCTTCCTTCTCAGTTCCAAGTACCACCGCGCACCGTCCAGCCTTGCAGGGAGCAAAGACGCGGACAGAGGTCTCGCACAGAAGAACGTGCCAGGAAGAAGCCATGCTCTTTCTCTCTCCTCGTCGTCGCCCAGACTGGGGTGCTGTGTCGAAAGTCTTGGCCAGCGAAAGGCTCATCCAGCAAGGGCTTGTCTCCTGACGCATTTCGTGGCGCTGGAGCTACACAGACCGTTTGGATAACTGTAAAACAGCAAGAAAATGATTGCGCCTCGAGCTGAGGAAAATCCGTGCACAGCACGCTGTGGATGCGTGCAGTATACACTCTGGAGAGCGGGACAGCTGAAAGCCGTCGCTGGGCTTCAGTTCTGCCCGGACCACAGAAGGCGAAGAACGGAGCAGCTGGGCAGCGGGCTAATGTACTCCGTGCAGCGAGTTCCAAAGTCCAGCCGAGAGCTGCTTCACGAGCAGATTCAGCCGAGAATGCTGTGGCTGCTTCAGAAAGTTAGGCGCAGCCCTTGCACTCCAGCACACAACCTGGCCAGAAGCAGTTTCTCACACCTCCAGTGTTGCAGAGTCCATGCAGCTTGAGCACACCCAGGAGGGCGCGTCCAGAAAGAAGGCGTTCCTCAAGTGCCCCTTCTCTACGCAGCCTCGAAACTGAGCACAACACGGTGCGGCTCGGGAGCTTCTTTCTCCGAGAAGACGTGCCGTCACATTATGCGCTCTGGCAGCTCCGTTGCCCACTCGCAGCGGCCGCTCCCAAAGGAAAAGGCTCCAGGAGTAAAAGCCACTGCCGGGCTGAACCTTCCCCTTGCCTCACGTCAAGCAGCAGAAACTGTCCGCTGCACTCCGTACTTCCCTTCTCCGCCGCATACTACCACTGTGATCTCTGCATCTCGAGGCATAAACCGAGCACAGTTGTTTCCAGGGAAAGCTGGAAGAGCAATGGGTAACAGCACGAGTAGCTGCAAGTTGAGCTTTCTGTTTCCGACTGCTAACGCGAATCCGCCAACAAAGCGAGTGGCAGGCACGCTTCCTCTTGCAGCCTGTGCCATTCGCACAGCAGCTCGGTGCTCTGCGCCTTCCTTCTGATGCCCTTCGTACCACGGCGCGCTTTCGTTCTGCTGGAGAAGACGAGCAGTCGTCTGCTTCTCGCCCAGAGAGCACGGTGCCGGCAGCGAAAGCCTCCAGGCTGCTGCTGCTTCTGCCGAAACACGCCGGGGCTGCATGCACTTTCTCTCTCAGCGCCAGCTAGCACCACATTCTGTCTGCGTTGTAGCCTGAATCTTAAGGGAAAGATTCTCGGCTGCGTCTCGCACACAAAACAGCTTTAGGTCAGCAAGCTTACCCAGAGCTTGTCCGCGGCGCGTGAGAACCTGTATTTGCATCAGCTTTCCAGTGGCAGCCCTCTTTCCCTTACAGCCTGCACAGCGCCGTCAGATCGTGGTGCTCTCTGCCCCTTCCTTCTCAGTTCCAAGTACCACCGCGCACCGTCCAGCCTTGCAGGGAGCAAAGACGCGGACAGAGGTCTCGCACAGAAGAACGTGCCAGGAAGAAGCCATGCTCTTTCTCTCTCCTCGTCGTCGCCCAGACTGGGGTGCTGTGTCGAAAGTCTTGGCCAGCGAAAGGCTCATCCAGCAAGGGCTTGTCTCCTGACGCATTTCGTGGCGCTGGAGCTACACAGACCGTTTGGATAACTGTAAAACAGCAAGAAAATGATTGCGCCTCGAGCTGAGGAAAATCCGTGCACAGCACGCTGTGGATGCGTGCAGTATACACTCTGGAGAGCGGGACAGCTGAAAGCCGTCGCTGGGCTTCAGTTCTGCCCGGACCACAGAAGGCGAAGAACGGAGCAGCTGGGCAGCGGGCTAATGTACTCCGTGCAGCGAGTTCCAAAGTCCAGCCGAGAGCTGCTTCACGAGCAGATTCAGCCGAGAATGCTGTGGCTGCTTCAGAAAGTTAGGCGCAGCCCTTGCACTCCAGCACACAACCTGGCCAGAAGCAGTTTCTCACACCTCCAGTGTTGCAGAGTCCATGCAGCTTGAGCACACCCAGGAGGGCGCGTCCAGAAAGAAGGCGTTCCTCAAGTGCCCCTTCTCTACGCAGCCTCGAAACTGAGCACAACACGGTGCGGCTCGGGAGCTTCTTTCTCCGAGAAGACGTGCCGTCACATTATGCGCTCTGGCAGCTCCGTTGCCCACTCGCAGCGGCCGCTCCCAAAGGAAAAGGCTCCAGGAGTAAAAGCCACTGCCGGGCTGAACCTTCCCCTTGCCTCACGTCAAGCAGCAGAAACTGTCCGCTGCACTCCGTACTTCCCTTCTCCGCCGCATACTACCACTGTGATCTCTGCATCTCGAGGCATAAACCGAGCACAGTTGTTTCCAGGGAAAGCTGGAAGAGCAATGGGTAACAGCACGAGTAGCTGCAAGTTGAGCTTTCTGTTTCCGACTGCTAACGCGAATCCGCCAACAAAGCGAGTGGCAGGCACGCTTCCTCTTGCAGCCTGTGCCATTCGCACAGCAGCTCGGTGCTCTGCGCCTTCCTTCTGATGCCCTTCGTACCACGGCGCGCTTTCGTTCTGCTGGAGAAGACGAGCAGTCGTCTGCTTCTCGCCCAGAGAGCACGGTGCCGGCAGCGAAAGCCTCCAGGCTGCTGCTGCTTCTGCCGAAACACGCCGGGGCTGCATGCACTTTCTCTCTCAGCGCCAGCTAGCACCACATTCTGTCTGCGTTGTAGCCTGAATCTTAAGGGAAAGATTCTCGGCTGCGTCTCGCACACAAAACAGCTTTAGGTCAGCAAGCTTACCCAGAGCTTGTCCGCGGCGCGTGAGAACCTGTATTTGCATCAGCTTTCCAGTGGCAGCCCTCTTTCCCTTACAGCCTGCACAGCGCCGTCAGATCGTGGTGCTCTCTGCCCCTTCCTTCTCAGTTCCAAGTACCACCGCGCACCGTCCAGCCTTGCAGGGAGCAAAGACGCGGACAGAGGTCTCGCACAGAAGAACGTGCCAGGAAGAAGCCATGCTCTTTCTCTCTCCTCGTCGTCGCCCAGACTGGGGTGCTGTGTCGAAAGTCTTGGCCAGCGAAAGGCTCATCCAGCAAGGGCTTGTCTCCTGACGCATTTCGTGGCGCTGGAGCTACACAGACCGTTTGGATAACTGTAAAACAGCAAGAAAATGATTGCGCCTCGAGCTGAGGAAAATCCGTGCACAGCACGCTGTGGATGCGTGCAGTATACACTCTGGAGAGCGGGACAGCTGAAAGCCGTCGCTGGGCTTCAGTTCTGCCCGGACCACAGAAGGCGAAGAACGGAGCAGCTGGGCAGCGGGCTAATGTACTCCGTGCAGCGAGTTCCAAAGTCCAGCCGAGAGCTGCTTCACGAGCAGATTCAGCCGAGAATGCTGTGGCTGCTTCAGAAAGTTAGGCGCAGCCCTTGCACTCCAGCACACAACCTGGCCAGAAGCAGTTTCTCACACCTCCAGTGTTGCAGAGTCCATGCAGCTTGAGCACACCCAGGAGGGCGCGTCCAGAAAGAAGGCGTTCCTCAAGTGCCCCTTCTCTACGCAGCCTCGAAACTGAGCACAACACGGTGCGGCTCGGGAGCTTCTTTCTCCGAGAAGACGTGCCGTCACATTATGCGCTCTGGCAGCTCCGTTGCCCACTCGCAGCGGCCGCTCCCAAAGGAAAAGGCTCCAGGAGTAAAAGCCACTGCCGGGCTGAACCTTCCCCTTGCCTCACGTCAAGCAGCAGAAACTGTCCGCTGCACTCCGTACTTCCCTTCTCCGCCGCATACTACCACTGTGATCTCTGCATCTCGAGGCATAAACCGAGCACAGTTGTTTCCAGGGAAAGCTGGAAGAGCAATGGGTAACAGCACGAGTAGCTGCAAGTTGAGCTTTCTGTTTCCGACTGCTAACGCGAATCCGCCAACAAAGCGAGTGGCAGGCACGCTTCCTCTTGCAGCCTGTGCCATTCGCACAGCAGCTCGGTGCTCTGCGCCTTCCTTCTGATGCCCTTCGTACCACGGCGCGCTTTCGTTCTGCTGGAGAAGACGAGCAGTCGTCTGCTTCTCGCCCAGAGAGCACGGTGCCGGCAGCGAAAGCCTCCAGGCTGCTGCTGCTTCTGCCGAAACACGCCGGGGCTGCATGCACTTTCTCTCTCAGCGCCAGCTAGCACCACATTCTGTCTGCGTTGTAGCCTGAATCTTAAGGGAAAGATTCTCGGCTGCGTCTCGCACACAAAACAGCTTTAGGTCAGCAAGCTTACCCAGAGCTTGTCCGCGGCGCGTGAGAACCTGTATTTGCATCAGCTTTCCAGTGGCAGCCCTCTTTCCCTTACAGCCTGCACAGCGCCGTCAGATCGTGGTGCTCTCTGCCCCTTCCTTCTCAGTTCCAAGTACCACCGCGCACCGTCCAGCCTTGCAGGGAGCAAAGACGCGGACAGAGGTCTCGCACAGAAGAACGTGCCAGGAAGAAGCCATGCTCTTTCTCTCTCCTCGTCGTCGCCCAGACTGGGGTGCTGTGTCGAAAGTCTTGGCCAGCGAAAGGCTCATCCAGCAAGGGCTTGTCTCCTGACGCATTTCGTGGCGCTGGAGCTACACAGACCGTTTGGATAACTGTAAAACAGCAAGAAAATGATTGCGCCTCGAGCTGAGGAAAATCCGTGCACAGCACGCTGTGGATGCGTGCAGTATACACTCTGGAGAGCGGGACAGCTGAAAGCCGTCGCTGGGCTTCAGTTCTGCCCGGACCACAGAAGGCGAAGAACGGAGCAGCTGGGCAGCGGGCTAATGTACTCCGTGCAGCGAGTTCCAAAGTCCAGCCGAGAGCTGCTTCACGAGCAGATTCAGCCGAGAATGCTGTGGCTGCTTCAGAAAGTTAGGCGCAGCCCTTGCACTCCAGCACACAACCTGGCCAGAAGCAGTTTCTCACACCTCCAGTGTTGCAGAGTCCATGCAGCTTGAGCACACCCAGGAGGGCGCGTCCAGAAAGAAGGCGTTCCTCAAGTGCCCCTTCTCTACGCAGCCTCGAAACTGAGCACAACACGGTGCGGCTCGGGAGCTTCTTTCTCCGAGAAGACGTGCCGTCACATTATGCGCTCTGGCAGCTCCGTTGCCCACTCGCAGCGGCCGCTCCCAAAGGAAAAGGCTCCAGGAGTAAAAGCCACTGCCGGGCTGAACCTTCCCCTTGCCTCACGTCAAGCAGCAGAAACTGTCCGCTGCACTCCGTACTTCCCTTCTCCGCCGCATACTACCACTGTGATCTCTGCATCTCGAGGCATAAACCGAGCACAGTTGTTTCCAGGGAAAGCTGGAAGAGCAATGGGTAACAGCACGAGTAGCTGCAAGTTGAGCTTTCTGTTTCCGACTGCTAACGCGAATCCGCCAACAAAGCGAGTGGCAGGCACGCTTCCTCTTGCAGCCTGTGCCATTCGCACAGCAGCTCGGTGCTCTGCGCCTTCCTTCTGATGCCCTTCGTACCACGGCGCGCTTTCGTTCTGCTGGAGAAGACGAGCAGTCGTCTGCTTCTCGCCCAGAGAGCACGGTGCCGGCAGCGAAAGCCTCCAGGCTGCTGCTGCTTCTGCCGAAACACGCCGGGGCTGCATGCACTTTCTCTCTCAGCGCCAGCTAGCACCACATTCTGTCTGCGTTGTAGCCTGAATCTTAAGGGAAAGATTCTCGGCTGCGTCTCGCACACAAAACAGCTTTAGGTCAGCAAGCTTACCCAGAGCTTGTCCGCGGCGCGTGAGAACCTGTATTTGCATCAGCTTTCCAGTGGCAGCCCTCTTTCCCTTACAGCCTGCACAGCGCCGTCAGATCGTGGTGCTCTCTGCCCCTTCCTTCTCAGTTCCAAGTACCACCGCGCACCGTCCAGCCTTGCAGGGAGCAAAGACGCGGACAGAGGTCTCGCACAGAAGAACGTGCCAGGAAGAAGCCATGCTCTTTCTCTCTCCTCGTCGTCGCCCAGACTGGGGTGCTGTGTCGAAAGTCTTGGCCAGCGAAAGGCTCATCCAGCAAGGGCTTGTCTCCTGACGCATTTCGTGGCGCTGGAGCTACACAGACCGTTTGGATAACTGTAAAACAGCAAGAAAATGATTGCGCCTCGAGCTGAGGAAAATCCGTGCACAGCACGCTGTGGATGCGTGCAGTATACACTCTGGAGAGCGGGACAGCTGAAAGCCGTCGCTGGGCTTCAGTTCTGCCCGGACCACAGAAGGCGAAGAACGGAGCAGCTGGGCAGCGGGCTAATGTACTCCGTGCAGCGAGTTCCAAAGTCCAGCCGAGAGCTGCTTCACGAGCAGATTCAGCCGAGAATGCTGTGGCTGCTTCAGAAAGTTAGGCGCAGCCCTTGCACTCCAGCACACAACCTGGCCAGAAGCAGTTTCTCACACCTCCAGTGTTGCAGAGTCCATGCAGCTTGAGCACACCCAGGAGGGCGCGTCCAGAAAGAAGGCGTTCCTCAAGTGCCCCTTCTCTACGCAGCCTCGAAACTGAGCACAACACGGTGCGGCTCGGGAGCTTCTTTCTCCGAGAAGACGTGCCGTCACATTATGCGCTCTGGCAGCTCCGTTGCCCACTCGCAGCGGCCGCTCCCAAAGGAAAAGGCTCCAGGAGTAAAAGCCACTGCCGGGCTGAACCTTCCCCTTGCCTCACGTCAAGCAGCAGAAACTGTCCGCTGCACTCCGTACTTCCCTTCTCCGCCGCATACTACCACTGTGATCTCTGCATCTCGAGGCATAAACCGAGCACAGTTGTTTCCAGGGAAAGCTGGAAGAGCAATGGGTAACAGCACGAGTAGCTGCAAGTTGAGCTTTCTGTTTCCGACTGCTAACGCGAATCCGCCAACAAAGCGAGTGGCAGGCACGCTTCCTCTTGCAGCCTGTGCCATTCGCACAGCAGCTCGGTGCTCTGCGCCTTCCTTCTGATGCCCTTCGTACCACGGCGCGCTTTCGTTCTGCTGGAGAAGACGAGCAGTCGTCTGCTTCTCGCCCAGAGAGCACGGTGCCGGCAGCGAAAGCCTCCAGGCTGCTGCTGCTTCTGCCGAAACACGCCGGGGCTGCATGCACTTTCTCTCTCAGCGCCAGCTAGCACCACATTCTGTCTGCGTTGTAGCCTGAATCTTAAGGGAAAGATTCTCGGCTGCGTCTCGCACACAAAACAGCTTTAGGTCAGCAAGCTTACCCAGAGCTTGTCCGCGGCGCGTGAGAACCTGTATTTGCATCAGCTTTCCAGTGGCAGCCCTCTTTCCCTTACAGCCTGCACAGCGCCGTCAGATCGTGGTGCTCTCTGCCCCTTCCTTCTCAGTTCCAAGTACCACCGCGCACCGTCCAGCCTTGCAGGGAGCAAAGACGCGGACAGAGGTCTCGCACAGAAGAACGTGCCAGGAAGAAGCCATGCTCTTTCTCTCTCCTCGTCGTCGCCCAGACTGGGGTGCTGTGTCGAAAGTCTTGGCCAGCGAAAGGCTCATCCAGCAAGGGCTTGTCTCCTGACGCATTTCGTGGCGCTGGAGCTACACAGACCGTTTGGATAACTGTAAAACAGCAAGAAAATGATTGCGCCTCGAGCTGAGGAAAATCCGTGCACAGCACGCTGTGGATGCGTGCAGTATACACTCTGGAGAGCGGGACAGCTGAAAGCCGTCGCTGGGCTTCAGTTCTGCCCGGACCACAGAAGGCGAAGAACGGAGCAGCTGGGCAGCGGGCTAATGTACTCCGTGCAGCGAGTTCCAAAGTCCAGCCGAGAGCTGCTTCACGAGCAGATTCAGCCGAGAATGCTGTGGCTGCTTCAGAAAGTTAGGCGCAGCCCTTGCACTCCAGCACACAACCTGGCCAGAAGCAGTTTCTCACACCTCCAGTGTTGCAGAGTCCATGCAGCTTGAGCACACCCAGGAGGGCGCGTCCAGAAAGAAGGCGTTCCTCAAGTGCCCCTTCTCTACGCAGCCTCGAAACTGAGCACAACACGGTGCGGCTCGGGAGCTTCTTTCTCCGAGAAGACGTGCCGTCACATTATGCGCTCTGGCAGCTCCGTTGCCCACTCGCAGCGGCCGCTCCCAAAGGAAAAGGCTCCAGGAGTAAAAGCCACTGCCGGGCTGAACCTTCCCCTTGCCTCACGTCAAGCAGCAGAAACTGTCCGCTGCACTCCGTACTTCCCTTCTCCGCCGCATACTACCACTGTGATCTCTGCATCTCGAGGCATAAACCGAGCACAGTTGTTTCCAGGGAAAGCTGGAAGAGCAATGGGTAACAGCACGAGTAGCTGCAAGTTGAGCTTTCTGTTTCCGACTGCTAACGCGAATCCGCCAACAAAGCGAGTGGCAGGCACGCTTCCTCTTGCAGCCTGTGCCATTCGCACAGCAGCTCGGTGCTCTGCGCCTTCCTTCTGATGCCCTTCGTACCACGGCGCGCTTTCGTTCTGCTGGAGAAGACGAGCAGTCGTCTGCTTCTCGCCCAGAGAGCACGGTGCCGGCAGCGAAAGCCTCCAGGCTGCTGCTGCTTCTGCCGAAACACGCCGGGGCTGCATGCACTTTCTCTCTCAGCGCCAGCTAGCACCACATTCTGTCTGCGTTGTAGCCTGAATCTTAAGGGAAAGATTCTCGGCTGCGTCTCGCACACAAAACAGCTTTAGGTCAGCAAGCTTACCCAGAGCTTGTCCGCGGCGCGTGAGAACCTGTATTTGCATCAGCTTTCCAGTGGCAGCCCTCTTTCCCTTACAGCCTGCACAGCGCCGTCAGATCGTGGTGCTCTCTGCCCCTTCCTTCTCAGTTCCAAGTACCACCGCGCACCGTCCAGCCTTGCAGGGAGCAAAGACGCGGACAGAGGTCTCGCACAGAAGAACGTGCCAGGAAGAAGCCATGCTCTTTCTCTCTCCTCGTCGTCGCCCAGACTGGGGTGCTGTGTCGAAAGTCTTGGCCAGCGAAAGGCTCATCCAGCAAGGGCTTGTCTCCTGACGCATTTCGTGGCGCTGGAGCTACACAGACCGTTTGGATAACTGTAAAACAGCAAGAAAATGATTGCGCCTCGAGCTGAGGAAAATCCGTGCACAGCACGCTGTGGATGCGTGCAGTATACACTCTGGAGAGCGGGACAGCTGAAAGCCGTCGCTGGGCTTCAGTTCTGCCCGGACCACAGAAGGCGAAGAACGGAGCAGCTGGGCAGCGGGCTAATGTACTCCGTGCAGCGAGTTCCAAAGTCCAGCCGAGAGCTGCTTCACGAGCAGATTCAGCCGAGAATGCTGTGGCTGCTTCAGAAAGTTAGGCGCAGCCCTTGCACTCCAGCACACAACCTGGCCAGAAGCAGTTTCTCACACCTCCAGTGTTGCAGAGTCCATGCAGCTTGAGCACACCCAGGAGGGCGCGTCCAGAAAGAAGGCGTTCCTCAAGTGCCCCTTCTCTACGCAGCCTCGAAACTGAGCACAACACGGTGCGGCTCGGGAGCTTCTTTCTCCGAGAAGACGTGCCGTCACATTATGCGCTCTGGCAGCTCCGTTGCCCACTCGCAGCGGCCGCTCCCAAAGGAAAAGGCTCCAGGAGTAAAAGCCACTGCCGGGCTGAACCTTCCCCTTGCCTCACGTCAAGCAGCAGAAACTGTCCGCTGCACTCCGTACTTCCCTTCTCCGCCGCATACTACCACTGTGATCTCTGCATCTCGAGGCATAAACCGAGCACAGTTGTTTCCAGGGAAAGCTGGAAGAGCAATGGGTAACAGCACGAGTAGCTGCAAGTTGAGCTTTCTGTTTCCGACTGCTAACGCGAATCCGCCAACAAAGCGAGTGGCAGGCACGCTTCCTCTTGCAGCCTGTGCCATTCGCACAGCAGCTCGGTGCTCTGCGCCTTCCTTCTGATGCCCTTCGTACCACGGCGCGCTTTCGTTCTGCTGGAGAAGACGAGCAGTCGTCTGCTTCTCGCCCAGAGAGCACGGTGCCGGCAGCGAAAGCCTCCAGGCTGCTGCTGCTTCTGCCGAAACACGCCGGGGCTGCATGCACTTTCTCTCTCAGCGCCAGCTAGCACCACATTCTGTCTGCGTTGTAGCCTGAATCTTAAGGGAAAGATTCTCGGCTGCGTCTCGCACACAAAACAGCTTTAGGTCAGCAAGCTTACCCAGAGCTTGTCCGCGGCGCGTGAGAACCTGTATTTGCATCAGCTTTCCAGTGGCAGCCCTCTTTCCCTTACAGCCTGCACAGCGCCGTCAGATCGTGGTGCTCTCTGCCCCTTCCTTCTCAGTTCCAAGTACCACCGCGCACCGTCCAGCCTTGCAGGGAGCAAAGACGCGGACAGAGGTCTCGCACAGAAGAACGTGCCAGGAAGAAGCCATGCTCTTTCTCTCTCCTCGTCGTCGCCCAGACTGGGGTGCTGTGTCGAAAGTCTTGGCCAGCGAAAGGCTCATCCAGCAAGGGCTTGTCTCCTGACGCATTTCGTGGCGCTGGAGCTACACAGACCGTTTGGATAACTGTAAAACAGCAAGAAAATGATTGCGCCTCGAGCTGAGGAAAATCCGTGCACAGCACGCTGTGGATGCGTGCAGTATACACTCTGGAGAGCGGGACAGCTGAAAGCCGTCGCTGGGCTTCAGTTCTGCCCGGACCACAGAAGGCGAAGAACGGAGCAGCTGGGCAGCGGGCTAATGTACTCCGTGCAGCGAGTTCCAAAGTCCAGCCGAGAGCTGCTTCACGAGCAGATTCAGCCGAGAATGCTGTGGCTGCTTCAGAAAGTTAGGCGCAGCCCTTGCACTCCAGCACACAACCTGGCCAGAAGCAGTTTCTCACACCTCCAGTGTTGCAGAGTCCATGCAGCTTGAGCACACCCAGGAGGGCGCGTCCAGAAAGAAGGCGTTCCTCAAGTGCCCCTTCTCTACGCAGCCTCGAAACTGAGCACAACACGGTGCGGCTCGGGAGCTTCTTTCTCCGAGAAGACGTGCCGTCACATTATGCGCTCTGGCAGCTCCGTTGCCCACTCGCAGCGGCCGCTCCCAAAGGAAAAGGCTCCAGGAGTAAAAGCCACTGCCGGGCTGAACCTTCCCCTTGCCTCACGTCAAGCAGCAGAAACTGTCCGCTGCACTCCGTACTTCCCTTCTCCGCCGCATACTACCACTGTGATCTCTGCATCTCGAGGCATAAACCGAGCACAGTTGTTTCCAGGGAAAGCTGGAAGAGCAATGGGTAACAGCACGAGTAGCTGCAAGTTGAGCTTTCTGTTTCCGACTGCTAACGCGAATCCGCCAACAAAGCGAGTGGCAGGCACGCTTCCTCTTGCAGCCTGTGCCATTCGCACAGCAGCTCGGTGCTCTGCGCCTTCCTTCTGATGCCCTTCGTACCATGGCGCGCTTTCGTTCTGCTGGAGAAGACGAGCAGTCGTCTGCTTCTCGCCCAGAGAGCACGGTGCCGGCAGCGAAAGCCTCCAGGCTGCTGCTGCTTCTGCCGAAACACGCCGGGGCTGCATGCACTTTCTCTCTCAGCGCCAGCTAGCACCACATTCTGTCTGCGTTGTAGCCTGAATCTTAAGGGAAAGATTCTCGGCTGCGTCTCGCACACAAAACAGCTTTAGGTCAGCAAGCTTACCCAGAGCTTGTCCGCGGCGCGTGAGAACCTGTATTTGCATCAGCTTTCCAGTGGCAGCCCTCTTTCCCTTACAGCCTGCACAGCGCCGTCAGATCGTGGTGCTCTCTGCCCCTTCCTTCTCAGTTCCAAGTACCACCGCGCACCGTCCAGCCTTGCAGGGAGCAAAGACGCGGACAGAGGTCTCGCACAGAAGAACGTGCCAGGAAGAAGCCATGCTCTTTCTCTCTCCTCGTCGTCGCCCAGACTGGGGTGCTGTGTCGAAAGTCTTGGCCAGCGAAAGGCTCATCCAGCAAGGGCTTGTCTCCTGACGCATTTCGTGGCGCTGGAGCTACACAGACCGTTTGGATAACTGTAAAACAGCAAGAAAATGATTGCGCCTCGAGCTGAGGAAAATCCGTGCACAGCACGCTGTGGATGCGTGCAGTATACACTCTGGAGAGCGGGACAGCTGAAAGCCGTCGCTGGGCTTCAGTTCTGCCCGGACCACAGAAGGCGAAGAACGGAGCAGCTGGGCAGCGGGCTAATGTACTCCGTGCAGCGAGTTCCAAAGTCCAGCCGAGAGCTGCTTCACGAGCAGATTCAGCCGAGAATGCTGTGGCTGCTTCAGAAAGTTAGGCGCAGCCCTTGCACTCCAGCACACAACCTGGCCAGAAGCAGTTTCTCACACCTCCAGTGTTGCAGAGTCCATGCAGCTTGAGCACACCCAGGAGGGCGCGTCCAGAAAGAAGGCGTTCCTCAAGTGCCCCTTCTCTACGCAGCCTCGAAACTGAGCACAACACGGTGCGGCTCGGGAGCTTCTTTCTCCGAGAAGACGTGCCGTCACATTATGCGCTCTGGCAGCTCCGTTGCCCACTCGCAGCGGCCGCTCCCAAAGGAAAAGGCTCCAGGAGTAAAAGCCACTGCCGGGCTGAACCTTCCCCTTGCCTCACGTCAAGCAGCAGAAACTGTCCGCTGCACTCCGTACTTCCCTTCTCCGCCGCATACTACCACTGTGATCTCTGCATCTCGAGGCATAAACCGAGCACAGTTGTTTCCAGGGAAAGCTGGAAGAGCAATGGGTAACAGCACGAGTAGCTGCAAGTTGAGCTTTCTGTTTCCGACTGCTAACGCGAATCCGCCAACAAAGCGAGTGGCAGGCACGCTTCCTCTTGCAGCCTGTGCCATTCGCACAGCAGCTCGGTGCTCTGCGCCTTCCTTCTGATGCCCTTCGTACCACGGCGCGCTTTCGTTCTGCTGGAGAAGACGAGCAGTCGTCTGCTTCTCGCCCAGAGAGCACGGTGCCGGCAGCGAAAGCCTCCAGGCTGCTGCTGCTTCTGCCGAAACACGCCGGGGCTGCATGCACTTTCTCTCTCAGCGCCAGCTAGCACCACATTCTGTCTGCGTTGTAGCCTGAATCTTAAGGGAAAGATTCTCGGCTGCGTCTCGCACACAAAACAGCTTTAGGTCAGCAAGCTTACCCAGAGCTTGTCCGCGGCGCGTGAGAACCTGTATTTGCATCAGCTTTCCAGTGGCAGCCCTCTTTCCCTTACAGCCTGCACAGCGCCGTCAGATCGTGGTGCTCTCTGCCCCTTCCTTCTCAGTTCCAAGTACCACCGCGCACCGTCCAGCCTTGCAGGGAGCAAAGACGCGGACAGAGGTCTCGCACAGAAGAACGTGCCAGGAAGAAGCCATGCTCTTTCTCTCTCCTCGTCGTCGCCCAGACTGGGGTGCTGTGTCGAAAGTCTTGGCCAGCGAAAGGCTCATCCAGCAAGGGCTTGTCTCCTGACGCATTTCGTGGCGCTGGAGCTACACAGACCGTTTGGATAACTGTAAAACAGCAAGAAAATGATTGCGCCTCGAGCTGAGGAAAATCCGTGCACAGCACGCTGTGGATGCGTGCAGTATACACTCTGGAGAGCGGGACAGCTGAAAGCCGTCGCTGGGCTTCAGTTCTGCCCGGACCACAGAAGGCGAAGAACGGAGCAGCTGGGCAGCGGGCTAATGTACTCCGTGCAGCGAGTTCCAAAGTCCAGCCGAGAGCTGCTTCACGAGCAGATTCAGCCGAGAATGCTGTGGCTGCTTCAGAAAGTTAGGCGCAGCCCTTGCACTCCAGCACACAACCTGGCCAGAAGCAGTTTCTCACACCTCCAGTGTTGCAGAGTCCATGCAGCTTGAGCACACCCAGGAGGGCGCGTCCAGAAAGAAGGCGTTCCTCAAGTGCCCCTTCTCTACGCAGCCTCGAAACTGAGCACAACACGGTGCGGCTCGGGAGCTTCTTTCTCCGAGAAGACGTGCCGTCACATTATGCGCTCTGGCAGCTCCGTTGCCCACTCGCAGCGGCCGCTCCCAAAGGAAAAGGCTCCAGGAGTAAAAGCCACTGCCGGGCTGAACCTTCCCCTTGCCTCACGTCAAGCAGCAGAAACTGTCCGCTGCACTCCGTACTTCCCTTCTCCGCCGCATACTACCACTGTGATCTCTGCATCTCGAGGCATAAACCGAGCACAGTTGTTTCCAGGGAAAGCTGGAAGAGCAATGGGTAACAGCACGAGTAGCTGCAAGTTGAGCTTTCTGTTTCCGACTGCTAACGCGAATCCGCCAACAAAGCGAGTGGCAGGCACGCTTCCTCTTGCAGCCTGTGCCATTCGCACAGCAGCTCGGTGCTCTGCGCCTTCCTTCTGATGCCCTTCGTACCACGGCGCGCTTTCGTTCTGCTGGAGAAGACGAGCAGTCGTCTGCTTCTCGCCCAGAGAGCACGGTGCCGGCAGCGAAAGCCTCCAGGCTGCTGCTGCTTCTGCCGAAACACGCCGGGGCTGCATGCACTTTCTCTCTCAGCGCCAGCTAGCACCACATTCTGTCTGCGTTGTAGCCTGAATCTTAAGGGAAAGATTCTCGGCTGCGTCTCGCACACAAAACAGCTTTAGGTCAGCAAGCTTACCCAGAGCTTGTCCGCGGCGCGTGAGAACCTGTATTTGCATCAGCTTTCCAGTGGCAGCCCTCTTTCCCTTACAGCCTGCACAGCGCCGTCAGATCGTGGTGCTCTCTGCCCCTTCCTTCTCAGTTCCAAGTACCACCGCGCACCGTCCAGCCTTGCAGGGAGCAAAGACGCGGACAGAGGTCTCGCACAGAAGAACGTGCCAGGAAGAAGCCATGCTCTTTCTCTCTCCTCGTCGTCGCCCAGACTGGGGTGCTGTGTCGAAAGTCTTGGCCAGCGAAAGGCTCATCCAGCAAGGGCTTGTCTCCTGACGCATTTCGTGGCGCTGGAGCTACACAGACCGTTTGGATAACTGTAAAACAGCAAGAAAATGATTGCGCCTCGAGCTGAGGAAAATCCGTGCACAGCACGCTGTGGATGCGTGCAGTATACACTCTGGAGAGCGGGACAGCTGAAAGCCGTCGCTGGGCTTCAGTTCTGCCCGGACCACAGAAGGCGAAGAACGGAGCAGCTGGGCAGCGGGCTAATGTACTCCGTGCAGCGAGTTCCAAAGTCCAGCCGAGAGCTGCTTCACGAGCAGATTCAGCCGAGAATGCTGTGGCTGCTTCAGAAAGTTAGGCGCAGCCCTTGCACTCCAGCACACAACCTGGCCAGAAGCAGTTTCTCACACCTCCAGTGTTGCAGAGTCCATGCAGCTTGAGCACACCCAGGAGGGCGCGTCCAGAAAGAAGGCGTTCCTCAAGTGCCCCTTCTCTACGCAGCCTCGAAACTGAGCACAACACGGTGCGGCTCGGGAGCTTCTTTCTCCGAGAAGACGTGCCGTCACATTATGCGCTCTGGCAGCTCCGTTGCCCACTCGCAGCGGCCGCTCCCAAAGGAAAAGGCTCCAGGAGTAAAAGCCACTGCCGGGCTGAACCTTCCCCTTGCCTCACGTCAAGCAGCAGAAACTGTCCGCTGCACTCCGTACTTCCCTTCTCCGCCGCATACTACCACTGTGATCTCTGCATCTCGAGGCATAAACCGAGCACAGTTGTTTCCAGGGAAAGCTGGAAGAGCAATGGGTAACAGCACGAGTAGCTGCAAGTTGAGCTTTCTGTTTCCGACTGCTAACGCGAATCCGCCAACAAAGCGAGTGGCAGGCACGCTTCCTCTTGCAGCCTGTGCCATTCGCACAGCAGCTCGGTGCTCTGCGCCTTCCTTCTGATGCCCTTCGTACCACGGCGCGCTTTCGTTCTGCTGGAGAAGACGAGCAGTCGTCTGCTTCTCGCCCAGAGAGCACGGTGCCGGCAGCGAAAGCCTCCAGGCTGCTGCTGCTTCTGCCGAAACACGCCGGGGCTGCATGCACTTTCTCTCTCAGCGCCAGCTAGCACCACATTCTGTCTGCGTTGTAGCCTGAATCTTAAGGGAAAGATTCTCGGCTGCGTCTCGCACACAAAACAGCTTTAGGTCAGCAAGCTTACCCAGAGCTTGTCCGCGGCGCGTGAGAACCTGTATTTGCATCAGCTTTCCAGTGGCAGCCCTCTTTCCCTTACAGCCTGCACAGCGCCGTCAGATCGTGGTGCTCTCTGCCCCTTCCTTCTCAGTTCCAAGTACCACCGCGCACCGTCCAGCCTTGCAGGGAGCAAAGACGCGGACAGAGGTCTCGCACAGAAGAACGTGCCAGGAAGAAGCCATGCTCTTTCTCTCTCCTCGTCGTCGCCCAGACTGGGGTGCTGTGTCGAAAGTCTTGGCCAGCGAAAGGCTCATCCAGCAAGGGCTTGTCTCCTGACGCATTTCGTGGCGCTGGAGCTACACAGACCGTTTGGATAACTGTAAAACAGCAAGAAAATGATTGCGCCTCGAGCTGAGGAAAATCCGTGCACAGCACGCTGTGGATGCGTGCAGTATACACTCTGGAGAGCGGGACAGCTGAAAGCCGTCGCTGGGCTTCAGTTCTGCCCGGACCACAGAAGGCGAAGAACGGAGCAGCTGGGCAGCGGGCTAATGTACTCCGTGCAGCGAGTTCCAAAGTCCAGCCGAGAGCTGCTTCACGAGCAGATTCAGCCGAGAATGCTGTGGCTGCTTCAGAAAGTTAGGCGCAGCCCTTGCACTCCAGCACACAACCTGGCCAGAAGCAGTTTCTCACACCTCCAGTGTTGCAGAGTCCATGCAGCTTGAGCACACCCAGGAGGGCGCGTCCAGAAAGAAGGCGTTCCTCAAGTGCCCCTTCTCTACGCAGCCTCGAAACTGAGCACAACACGGTGCGGCTCGGGAGCTTCTTTCTCCGAGAAGACGTGCCGTCACATTATGCGCTCTGGCAGCTCCGTTGCCCACTCGCAGCGGCCGCTCCCAAAGGAAAAGGCTCCAGGAGTAAAAGCCACTGCCGGGCTGAACCTTCCCCTTGCCTCACGTCAAGCAGCAGAAACTGTCCGCTGCACTCCGTACTTCCCTTCTCCGCCGCATACTACCACTGTGATCTCTGCATCTCGAGGCATAAACCGAGCACAGTTGTTTCCAGGGAAAGCTGGAAGAGCAATGGGTAACAGCACGAG